>NC_056527.1:39476392-39492147 GCF_019175285.1 Sceloporus undulatus | reverse complement strand
TGCCATATTTTTAATGTAAGTTTATCCCATACATGTGAACCAAGGTCAGTCTTTTTCTGGAGAACCTGTATATTTACCATGTGGTCATCAGGTTTTCTATGACTATGTGGTCATAACCTTATTAACTATTGTTGTTGGTTTCACTGCAGGATCAAGGGCAAATTCCATATCTGCAGAAAAGCACTTATGTAATTTTACTAGGACAAGTATTAGGCTAAGAGCATAGTTTTTAGTCAACATAATAAGCTACACTGAAACCAGTGCAACAAATACACAGCTGAATGAAATTAAGAGAAAGAGTTTTAGGAATCCCTTCTGCTTAAGAAATACTTTCACCGTCTTTGTTATTTCTTCACATGCAGCACATAGTTTACCTATGAAAATTCTTGCCATCAGCCACACTGAAAGCTACTAGCTTAGAATACTAATGATCTAGAATGCCAGTTACTGGGGAGCAGCCATAGGAGAGGCTGTTTATTTATTTATGTGTTTGTTATATTCATATGCCTTCTGCTCTCCAAGGAGTTTATTGCCTTCCTGTTTTTGTCCTCACAAAAGCCCTGTGAATCAGATTAGTCTGAAGATGGATAGTGCCTTCCCCAAAGGTATCCAGTAAGCTCCAGGCCTAGGTGAGGAACTGCACCCAGATTTCCCCAGTCCTAGTCAAACAGTGCAATGCAGGCTTTCATATATCTCATTTGTGGGTTTCCTGATCTGTTTAAGCAGTCTTATGTTCTCGTTACCACATCCATGAGAGTTAGTTGATAGCACTGCCAATATCTCACTTTCTATTCCCAAGGTACACTTGGATATATTTCTTATAGTGGTTCTTCTCTTTCATCAGTGGTTTGATGCATGCAATGCTGTATAGTGAGGGCTGGTGCTTCTGTGTTAGTGGAGTAGTGAATGCATTCCAAACCTCAGTCCAAACTTCGAATCCAAAGTTCTGAATCCATTTGCAGGATCAGGTTCCAAACCCTGGAACTTTAAAAGTTCAGATTAAAACATAGTGGATTTATTGCTCCACTGACATGAGAGACACCAATCAGTACCAGTCTTATAATATCACTTTTCAATGATGTCCAAAATAGTTGAGGTTATTTCCTTTAATAGCTAAACTGTTAGAAATGAAAGCTTTGAGATGCTGTTTCATTCAGCAATATATTCTTTCCAATGAAATGTCTGCCATTCATTGAAAGCCAGGTCATACATTACATCTTTAATGCATACATACACAAACAGAAACATGAATATTAATGTATAGGTTTCAGGCACGTGGGTAAGCAGTGGAAACATCATTTTTGGCCATGTGATGTATGAAGCATCTTTGGAACCAAATAATTTAATATTTGCTGGAAATTTAAGTGTTTGGTGTGTGTGTGTGTGTTACACCGGTCAGTTTGTCTGCATGTCCTTATTCTCTTAGAACAAGAACTGTAGCAGCTGGGAAACAAGATCAAGAAGGTGGTGAACAAAGTATCTGAATGATGCTGTATTGTTCATATGTGCCTTCAAGTTGTTTACAACTTATGACAATCCTGTCATGGGGGTTTCTTGGCAAGATTTGTTCAGATGAAGTTTGCCTTTGCCTTCCTCTGAGGCTGAGAGCATGTGGCTTGCCCAGGGTCACCCAGTGGATTTCATGGCCAAGCTGGAAATTGAATCCTGATCTCCTGAGTCATAGTCCAACACACAAACTACTATGTCATACTGGCTCACCCTGCTATTAACAGTCCTCCTAAGATCTTGTAGACTCGGAACTGTGATTTCCTTGGTCAAGTCTATCCACCTGTAATGTGGTCCTCCTACTGCCTTCCACTTTGTCAAGCGTTATTAGTCTTTCCTAAGTAGTCTTGTTGTCTCATTATATGTCCGAAGTACAATAGCCTTAGTTTATTTTAGTCTGAAGTAGAATAGCCTTAGTTAAGCCTTTCTAGCTTTTAGGGAGAGTTCAGGTTTGATTTACTGTAGTACCCATGTATTTGTCTTTTGGTACTAAAAAGCCTATTGTTAAGCACCACATTTCACATGAGTTTATTGTCTTCCTATTAACTTCCTTCACTGACTTTTTTATTGTCTTTGCTGTTTTTAGTATAAATAGAAACTGGAACTACTATGGCACTATCGGAGTGTATGTGTGCCAGATGTTCCCCCATAAGATACTACTCAAAAGAGACTGCTCTGAAGATTGTGAAGCAGGCAGATTGATATAGGCACATTTACATATTTGGATCTCAAGATGTTGTTGTGCTGAGCAATTTTGCGATCTAAGACAATCCTGTGAGCCTTGTATTTTGAAACATCTAAAAGTTGTTTCCTTTTCAGGGGACTGAAGAATGCTTCATTGCCAGCCTGAGAAACACTGGGTTTCATGAAATCATAGAGTTGTAAGAGATCACAAGGCCCATCAAATACAACCCTCTGTCAGGCAGGAAAACACAATCAAAACACCCCCAACAGATGACCATCCAGCCTCTGTTTAAAGACCTTCAAAGAAGGAGACTTCACCACACTTTGATGCAGTATGGTCCACTGTTAAACAGCTCTTACTATCAGGAAGTTCTTCCTAATGTTGAGCTGGAATCTCTTTTCCTGTAGTTTGAATCCACTGCTTGATATCCTAGTGCTTGGAGCAGCTGAAAA
This sequence comes from Sceloporus undulatus, assembly GCF_019175285.1. Classification (NCBI taxonomy): domain Eukaryota; kingdom Metazoa; phylum Chordata; class Lepidosauria; order Squamata; family Phrynosomatidae; genus Sceloporus; species Sceloporus undulatus. The sequence continues at coordinate 39,489,504 of NC_056527.1, read as the reverse complement.
CAAGCTTGCTCCATTTTCAATAGGACACCTCTTCAAATACTTAAACAGGGTTATCATATCAGCTCTGAACCTTCTCTTCTCCAGGCTAAACATACCCAGATGCCTAAGCCCTCATAAGACATGGTTTCCTGATCCTTCACCATTTTGGCCGCCCTCCTCTGGATACGCTCCAGCTTCCCAACATCCTTTTTGAATTCCAAGCACATGTTTGAGATGCTGTTAGTTTCTGTTCCTTTAGTATCTGCTTACGAATGGTTTTATTTAAAGTAATAATATTACAATTTTATGATAGTTCACCATTAAATAATAACTTTTATGTGACTGTTTGTATCCATTTTTAAAATCTTATCATGAGCCATCTTGAGTCCCAGTTTGTGAAGAAATGTGAAGATGTAAAATAAATAAAAATTCATAGACAGGCAGTGGTCGAGCTTTGTTGACACCTTGACAGCCCAGCATGATTGGAGCGCTGTGTAGTCTTACCTATTTCTCCTATGCCATCCTGCAGCATAATTTTTCAAGTACTTACTGCTTGGATGAATAATAATAATAATAATAATAATAATAATGTAACATCCATAACTATACCAGAAATTCCTTTGGTTGGGACATTCCAAGTGTGAAAGAGGGTGCTTGCTGCCCTCCCTGGAACTGTTCTGGGGGGGAGGATTAGAGGTTTTTATTAGTTTCAGTTTAGTAAGATTGCAGAAAATGGGTTCTTATTGTATAAATGAACACCACCTGTTGAAGCTTTTCCCAAAATGAATTCTTTAATTAATGAATATAGCTTATTGCTATTCTCAGGCAATTTTAACATGCATTTCATTTCTTCTTTTGCAGAATGTATTTTTAATTGCATGATTGATGTTTTAATATAATGTATTTGAGTTCAAACTCAAAAAGTCCACATGTTTTTAACCCTACCCTCCAATTCTTATCACGTTTACTTAGAAGTAAATTGATATTTATTGTGTTTAGAACCATAGTTATTGTTATGTGTGTATGGACAAATTCTGTGTGTTGATGAAACCATAGTATTAACTCTATAATAAGAAGGAACACACTCCTATATTATGTGACTTGTAGGAACCCTGAGTGATCAACAGAAGTGCTAGCAGTGTAGAACCTTGAAACACCAAACAGAGACAAATGACCAGCGGATCAGTCAACTGACCAGCAAAAGAAAATAGGAGTCCTCTTAGGTCAGACCAAAGGCATACTTGGTCATGCAATGTATTCCCACATTAGCTAATCAGGTGTCTATGAAAGAACCACATACAGAGTGGGATCAAAAACAGAATGTGAACACAGATAGACTGTTTAGATTCCCCATCAATTGGTACTGCAAGTTATATTACTTCTGATCTATGAGGCAATATATAGCTATTTCCATTAGGCTTTTTCTTCTGTGAATTTGTCTAATATCCCCTTTAAAGCCATTTAAGTCATCAGCCATCACTACATTTTGTTAGTGAGCTGACTGTGTACTGTGTATGTATTTCCCTTTCTCTGCCCTGAATCTCCTTAGGGTGATTGTATAATTTTATATACTTCTATCATGTCACCCGTGACTGCATTTTTTCCTCTGTAAAGGAAGAATTTCAAACATTTTGACTGTTCCTCAGAGGTGAGGTGCTCCAGTACTTAAATAATTTTGGTTGCCCCTCCTGCATTTTTTCAAATTCAGGAATATCCCCCCCCCCCAAAGTATAGCATCTTGAGCTGAAGTTGGTCATTAAGGACTAAAAAGAGTAAGGAATACTGAGTAATATCTATCCCCAGTGGACCTTACTTTAGAGTAAACATGCATAAAGTTGAAACCTTTTGCTAGACTGTTTTAGTATTTCTGTTTTCAGCCTATTTTGTATATCTTGTAGAATATGTGGGTTATCAGATGCTTTCACGATTTCCATACCTTCAAAGGTACCATAGATGGTTTAGATCTGCCTCACAGATGCTCTGGTGATCAATGAAAAATACAGAAGGAGTTATATTTAGAGAGTCCTGGTTGTTCAGAGGGTGTCTCAGAGAAAAACATTACTGCATTTGGTAGAGTGCTTGGATTTTTTCAGAAACAAAATCTCCTTCTTGGTCTGATTGCACTGATAGTTAGGGTAATTAACTTGTAGTATAATCCATTATATTTGCTGTATTTGCTATGGGTCTAGTTTCAAGCTTGAGATGTCTCTGCAAGTAGTTCACTTTGTTGTACTTTATGAAAAGCATTGGTTTCCCTTTCTCCATGTTCTATTGAGCACCAGAGCATCTTGAGGCAGATCTAAACCTTATGGTACCTTGAAGGATGGAAATCGTGAAAGCACGAAAACCCAGCATATTCTACAAGATATACAAATAGGCTGAAAACAGAAATACTAAACATCTAGCAAAGGTTTCAATTTTATGCATGTTTACTCTAAAGTAAGGTCCACTGGGATAGATATTACTCAGTATTCCTTACTCTTTTTAGTCCTTAATGACCAACTTCACTCAAGATGCTATACTTTGGGGGGGGGGAATTCCTGAATTTGAAAAAATGCAGGAGGGGCAACCAAATTATTTAGTACTGGACACCTCACCTCTAGGAACAGTCAAAATGTTGAAATCTTCCTTTACAGAGGAAAAAATGCAGTCACGTTGACATGATAGAAGATATAAAATTATACAATCACCCTAAGGAGATTCAGGGCAGAGAAAGGGAATACATACACAGTACACAGTCAGCTCACTAACAAAATGTAGTGATGGCTTGATGACTTAATGGCTTTAAAGGGATATTAGACAAATTCACAGAAGAAAAAGCCTAATGGAAATAGCCTATAATGTGCCTCATAGATCAGAAGTAAATAACTACTGCAGTACCAATTGATGGGGAATCTAAACAGTCTATCTGTGTTCACATTCTGTTTTTGATCCCACTCTGTATGTGTTTCTTTATAGACACATGATTAGCTAATGTGGGAATACATTGCATGACCAAGTATGCCTTTGGTCTGACCTAAGAGGACTCCTATTTCTTTTGCTGGTCAGTTGACGGATCCGCTGGTCATTTGTCTCTGTTGGGTGTTTCAGGTTCTACACGCAGCACTTCTGTTGATCACTCAGGGTTCCTACAAGTCACAATAAATAGGAGTGTGTTCCTTCTTATTGAGAGTTAATACTATGGTTTCATCAACACACAGAATTGTCCAACACACAAACAATACTATGTTCTAAACACAATAAATTCAATTTACTTCTAAGTAAACGTGATAAAATTGGAGGGTAGGGTTAAAAACATGGGACTTTTTTTTGAACTCAAATACATTATATAAAACATCAATCATGCAATTAAAAATACATTCTGCAAAAGAAGAAATGAATGCATGTAAAATTGCTGAGAATAGCAATAAGCTATATTCATTAATAAAGAATTCATTTTGGGAAAGCTCAACAGGTGGTGTTCATTTTACAATAAGACCCATTTTCTGCAATCTTACAACTGAAACTAATAAAAACTCTAATCCTCCCCCCCAGAACAGTTCCAGGGAGGGCAGCAAGCACCCTCTTCACACTTGGAATGTCCCAACCAAAGGAATTTCTGGTATAGTTATGGATGTTACATTATTTATTATTATTATATTATTTTATTATTATTCATCAAGCAGTAAGTACTTGAAAATTATGCTGCAGGGCAAGGAGAAATAGTAAGACACAACACGCGCTCCAATCATGCTGGGCTGTCAGGTGTCAACAAAGTCGACCACTGCCTGTCTATGAATTTTTATTTATTTACATCTTCACATTTCTTCACAAACGGGACTCAAGATGGCTCATGATAAGATTTTAAAAAGGATACAAACAGTCACATAAAAGTTATTATTTAATGGTGAACTATCATAAATTGTAATATTATTACTTTAAATAAAACCATTCGTAAGCAGATACTAAAGGAACAGAAACTAACAGCATCTCAACATGTGCTTGGAATTCAAAAAGGATGTTGGAAGCTGGAGCGTACCAGAGGAGGCGGCCAAAGGTGAAGGATCAGGAAACCATGTCTATGAGGGCTAGGCATCTGGGTATGTTTAGCCTGGAGAAGAGAAGGTTCAGAGCTGATATGATAACCCTGTTAAAGTATTTGAAGAGGTGTCCTATTGAGAATGGAGCAAGCTTGTTTTCAGCTGCTCCAAGCACTAGGAATCAAGCAGTGGATTCAAACTACAGGAAAAGAGATTCCAGCTCAACATTAGGAAGAACTTCCTGATAGTAAGAGCTGTTTAACAGTGGACCATACTGCATCAAAGTGTGGTGAAGTCCCTTCTTTGAAGGTCTTAAACAGAGGCTGGATGGTCATCTGTTGGGGGTGTTTTGATTGTGTTTTCCTGCCTGACAGAGGGTTGTATTGATGGGCCTTGTGATCTCTTACAACTCTATGATTTCATGAAACCCATGTTTCTCAGGCTGGCAATGAAGCATTCTTCAGTCCCCTGAAAGGAAACAACTTTTAGATGTTTCAAAATACAAGGCTCACAGGATTGTCTTAGTCGCAAAATTGCTCAGCACAACAACATCTTGAGATCCAAATATGTAAAGGGCCTATATCAATCTGCCTGCTTCACAATCTTCAGAGCAGTCTCTTTTGAGTAGTATCTTATGGGGGAACATCTGCACACATACACTCCGATAGTGCCATAGTAGTTTCCAGTTTCTATATACTAAAAACAGCAAAAGACAATAAAAAAAGTCAGTGAAGGAAGTTAATAGGAAGTCAAATAACTCATGTGAAATGTGGTGCTTAACAATAGGCTTTTAGTACCAAAAAGCAAATAATGGGTACTACAGTAAATCAACCTGAACTCTCCCAAAAGCTAGAAAGGCTTAACTAAGGCTATTCTACTTCAGACAAAATAAACTAAGCTATTGTACTCGGACATATAATGAGACAACAAGACTACTGGAAAGACTAATAACGCTTGACAAAGTGGAAGGCAGTAGAGGACCACATTACAGGTGGATAGACTTGACCAGGAATATACAGTTCCGAGTCTACAAGATCTTAGGAGGACTGTTAAAGCAGGGTGAGCCAGTATGACATAGTAGTTTGTGTTTGGACTATGACTCAGGAGATCAGGATCAATTTCCAGCTTGGCCATGAAATCCACTGGGTGACCTGGGCAGCCACATGCTCTCAGCCCAGAGGAAGCAAAGGCAAACTTCATCTGAAACAAATCTTGCCAAGAAACCCCCATGACAGGATGTCATAAGTTGTAAACAACTTGAAGGCACATATGAACAAACAGCATCATTCAGATACTTTGTTCACCACCTCTTGATCTTGTTTCCGTCCCAGCTGCTACAGTTCTTGTTCTAAGAGATAAGGACATGCAGACAAACGGACCGGTGTAACACACACACACACACCAAACACTTAATTTCCAGCAAATATTAAATTATTTTGGTTCCAAAGATGCTTCAACATCACATGGCCAAAATGATGTTTCCACTGTTTACCCACGTCCTGAAACCTATACATAATATTCAGTTTCTGTTTGTGTATGTAATTAAAAGTGTAATGATGACCTGGCTTTCATGAATGGCAGACATTTCATTGGAAAGAATATATTGCTGAATGAAACAGCATCTCAAAGCTTTCATTTCTACAGTTTAGCTATTAAAGGAAATAACCTCAACTATTTTGGACATCATGAAAAGTGATATTATAAGACTGGTACTGATTGGTGTCTCTCATGTCGGGAGCAATAATCCACTTATGTTTTAATCTGAACTTTTAAAGTTCCAGGGTTGGAACCTGATCCTGCAATGGATTCAGAACTTGATTCGAAGTTTTGGACTGAGGTTTGGAATGCATTCACTACTCCACAACAAGAAGCACCAGCCCTCACTATACAGCATTGCATGCACAAACACTGAGAAAGAGAAGAACCACTATAAGAAATATATCCAAGTGTACCTTGGGAATAGAAAGTGAGATATTGGCAGTGCTATCAACTAACTCTCATGATGTGGTAACGAGAACATAAGACTGCTTAAACAGACAGGAACCCACAATGAGATATATGAAAGCTGCATTGCACTGTGACTAGACTTGGGAATCTGGGTGCAGTTCCCACCTAGGCCTGAGCTTACTGGATACCTTTGGGAAGGCACTATCCATCTTCAGACTAATCGATCACAGGGCTTTTGTGAGGACAAAAACAGGAAGGACAATAAACTCTGGAGAGCAAGGCATATGAATATAACAAACACTAAATAAATAAACAGCCTTCTCCATGGCTGCTCCCAGTAACTGGCATTCAGATCATTAGTATTCAAGCTAGTAGCTTTCAGTGTGGCTGATGGCAAGAATTTTCATAGGTAAACTATGTGCGCATGTGAAGAAAACAAAGACGTGAAAGCATTTCTTATGCAGAAGGGATTCCTAAAACCCTTTCTCTTAATTTCATTCAGCTGGGTATTTGTTGCACTGGTTTTCAGTGTGCTTATATTTGACTAAAAACTTGCTCTTAGCCTATACTTTCCTATAAATTACATAAGTGCTTTCTGCAGATATGGAATTTGCCCTGATCTGCAGTGAACCAACAACAATAGTTAATAAGGTTATGACCACATAGTCTAGAAAACCTGATGACCACATGGTAAATATACAGGTTCTCCAGAAAAAGACTGACCTTGGTTTCACTGTAGGGATAAACTTACTTAAAAAAATGGCAAGAAATTAGTGGTGAGTGGTACAGTGGGACCTTGGTATCGTTTGGGTTTGGTTCCAGGACCCCCATGGTATCAAGATTCATGGATGCTTAAGTCCCATTAAATACAATGGCCTGTTACAGACAGCCAAATAAGAGCAGCTGCTTCGAGTCACAGTGGAAGTTGGTGTTTTCAATGGATGCGTCCTAAAGTCCAGAAGCCACACCAAAGCCACGTTCCAGTCCTAGGGCTGAAGTTGGCGTTGGTGCGATCGGACTCTTAGGAGCATGCACATTGAAACACCATACCTCCAGGTGACTCGAAGCATTTATTTTGGCTGTCTGTAACAACCTAGCATAGTAAAGGTGTTCTTTATAAAATGGCAATCAAGGTTGCTTGTGGAATTATTATTGATTGATTTTGAATATTTCAATCGTGGATGCTTGAATCAGTGGTAAAAAAAAAAAAAACAATCCTGATAGGAAGGCTGATGTAGTTGCAGTTCCAATATCGAAGGGCCTATGTTTTACCTATACTAGCCCAAGATGCATGGCCAAATAAGACAGCTTCCGCGCTTTGAGAGTGTAGCATTACATGACGCTGCCCCAAAGGGCCAAAGCCCTCGAGGCCGTGCCAAGCAAAAGGAGCAGATTTGGGAGGTGGCGGCAGCCTCTTTGGAAAGTGGGCCATGGATCTCCACAGCATGGCGGTAGGTGACTGCTGCTTCCAGGTTGTCTGCTTCACCCCCAAACATCTACATAGCAGTTTATTTTTTGTTGGGTGGCCTTCAAGTTAGCTCTATTTATGGTGTCCCTAGGTGATTTGACGAATGACCCAGGGTTTGAATCGTGGCTGGCCATGTAAACCCACTGGTGTCCATAGCAAGTCACTCTCTCCAGCCTCAAGAGGATGGCATGAAACCCCTCGTAGAAACTTGCAAGAAAATTGTCAGCAAAAAATCAGCAGAAATTATCTATTGTAAACTAACTGAAACATATTCTACCTATCAATGAGATTACTCCCAGGCAGGAAAACATAAAATTGCAGACAAGTTTTTGAAGCATTCTTTTTAAACTAAAAGCATATAATGGCAAAACCTTTTTGTAGTAAAATTATTTATTGATAGGACAATTCGTTGCCACATAGTATAGGTTGGGAGGGAGCATAATGCTGGATTAACCAAAGGAAAGTTGGACACTCATCTTTTGGTTTTATATGTTATACAACTATTCATGGAAGATTTGCACATTTTTTTCTGGTAAAAGATCTATACTAAATCTCCGTTCATCCCAACTAGAGCAGACTCCTTGGATCAATGGGATTTACCAGCTACTGACTCAGAGAGCAACAATGAGTCAATGGTTCTAACAGGGATGGGAGTCATAAGCTCCATAGTTGGCGGTGCTAGTCATTTCCAACCACAAGTCCATGACTTTATGGGACTTGCAATCCACATTCTAGAGAGCCACACAATTCTCACCTCTGAGTAACCAAAAGACTAAGGTGAATGTTTCAAGAATGGTACAAGAAAGATGTTATAAATTCCCTATTGCCTCTAGGCAGGGTGGGGCTGGATTAGGGAAGAAGAATAGGGGCACATTAATTATTATGAGTTTTAGTATTTATATGATGTTTACTATAAGTATATAGTTGGCCAGAAAACCCTTGATGGGTCACCATACTCAGACGTGGCCAACACCCAACGGGTTCTCCAACTTTTACCCTTGGACCCCCTTACTAAAGCATCGGTAACACACACAACACACTGACATAAAATGAAAAATTTTGTGTGCTTAATGTGTATGTTCATTACAATTCATTATATCAATGTAACATTTTATAAGAATATTCTTCCCTTCTCCGCAGCAAGGTTCAGTGCCCCCTTGCTGTCCTTCTCCTCAGGACAGAAAGTTTGAGAAATGGAGGAGAAGGGTGGTGGGAAGATCAGGCCTCAATCTCACATATCGTACCTCACACCCCACGTTTGAGATCCACTGCCTAAAGCACCGATCCCATCTGATCTAGAAGTAAGCAGGGCAGTCCTGCTTAGCTTGATAGGAGACAGCGAAGAAATACTAGGTGTTTAGGCTGTATTTAGAGGAAGAACTGGCAAGACTACCTCTGAGTCTTCTTGCCTAGAAAAAAGCCTATGAATTCATGGCATTGCCTGTCGCAGGTGACTGGAAAAAACATGCACAAGTGGACTTGACTTAGAGGCCTATAACAGAAAAAACCATATTGGGGCCAACAAAAAAGATGTGATGCAGGGAAATCACAGGGGAGCGGGGCCGACTCTCCAGAGACACCTAAGGCAGGGGGAGGACATATTGCTCCCCAAACTTTGTGGCAGAACAGGCTTGAATCCCTTGTCTACTTAATGTAGGAAGATGTGGTGAGTAAGGCTCAGTGGAGAAAAAGAGAGGTCCCAGTATTTTTTAAAATAAATTTTAAATTTAAACACCACATACACACACACACAACACACACACTTTTAAAATCCAGTTAACCACATGAACTAGACCGTATACACATTAGCTGCCCGGATATTGTAATTTAGAATAACTTTAATTTTGCAGTTGTGTATGTCACATACACAGACACATAATCATTACATTCAGCAATTAGTAGGGTGACCAGATGTCCCATCACAAAGAGGAGAGGCACGCAAAATGTAGAGTTGTTGTGTGCCCAAGTCATTTTTTTTTTACTTAGGACAACCTAAAGCAACCCTATCCCTGAGTTTCTTGGCAGTTTTCTTCAGAGGGGGGGGGGGGGGCAGGTGTCCAAACTGAAAAGGAGAAAGACGCGAAATGTAGGCCATTCAACAAAGATGAGCCCACAACAAGAAAACCAGAACACTCTAGAAAATATTCATGCTTTTTATCAAGCCAAATAGAGGACATTTGAAATTCCCCGAATGAAAACGAGATGTAGGAGTGCTGGAAAGAGGTCTGGTCATCGGATATAAGAATTCTGACTTAGGCATTAGTACCAAAAAACAACAAACATTACGTACTAGGATAGTAATGTGTGGAGGGAGGAGTTCATGGGGAAGGATGACATCAACCCTGTTATGCCACTGCTGTGACAAGACACCAGAGTGAGACTGGTCCACCTTTCCAGGACGGTCCCCATTTCTAACCTTTGTCGGAGGATATCAAAAGCCCTCCATTTTGAGCCGTCCAAGAAGCATGGATTTACTTTCAGGAGTGTTTTTGAGTTTCTATCGGTTAGGGCTACTTTTTTTCTCAATGAGCCACCGGGGGAAGACTGGTCCTCCTTTCCACGACGCGTCTCCGTTTCCACCTCTGTCAGGTGGATTCCAAAATGTCTTCCTTTTGGCCTGGCAAGAAGCGTGATTTTTTTTTCTTCTAGGAGTGTTTTGGGCTTTTATTGGTCTGCCTACTTTTCCCGAAGGTCCTACACTCGGGAGATCGTGAGGAATGCCAGCTCCTCAAATAACCCCCCCCCCTCAAAAAAAAACCCTGTTCTCCCGACCTTCTTGTGGTCTCTCATGGCCTCGAGAAGAAAAGGGGAAGAAGCGGCTGGAAGGAAAGGGGATTGACCACCCCTGCCCTCACAAGCACCCAATACCACTCTACAAAACACACACTTGGGCTCGCTAAGGGAGGGTCCCCTCAACCTGAGGTCCCAGCATAGTGTAAAAGTGACAACACCTTCCTTCCCCAGTGTGTTCAATTTCTATGATATGCACATACCTATTATATGAGATGATGATTATAAATATTTATATCCTGGCCTTCCCCAAAAACCAAGCCCGGGGTGGCTACAACTTAAAACATAGATTAAGCCTACAAAAATAGTAACTAAAACAATTAATTATACAAACATTAAAAAGAAATGTCCTGCATTTCAACCTACATTCACCCGGAGCGTGCTAAAAATGTGTTGTTTGTATGCCAAAATACGATAAAGCTGCCATGTGTACAGTTAAACAGAAGAAGAAAGTTTAAAATATTAACGTAATTATGTCATATCAAAACAAAAAAAAAAACTATCATCATCATCATCATCACATCACATCATATAATTATATATTTATTTTACCCACCCTTCCCCAAACTGGGCTTGTCATGATCAAAACAACAATCATAAATGTTGCTGTTTTTGTTGTTTAACAATTATATATTTTGCCCCCCCTTTCCCAAACTGGGACTCAGTCCAAGAAAAAACAATAAAAGCATTATTATATTTAAATGTGTTGTATTTATTATCCCAACCCTCCCCAAAACGGAACTCAAGGGAGCTCAACATTAAAACAGTACAATAAAAGCAAAAAACGTATTAAATTTTCAGAGTAAAATGTCCTACATTTCACCACCAATATCCATCCTCTGAGCATGGTTAAAAAGCCTGGTTTGCTCTTTTAAGAGTGTTTTGAGCCCTTTTGGGTCATGTCCTCCCTTTTATTTTCTTTCTTTGGGAGGTTGCCTAGTTGGAGTCTTGGACTCGGGCCCGGGTGACCAGGCTTGTCCTCCTTCAGGAGTCCTCATTTCACCAGTCCCACAAAGGGAGCCACACCTTCTCTTCAACCCCCCAGGAGGGATTCCAAAAGTCCCTCCTTGAAGCATCATGAAAAAGAATATTGTCCCACTTGTCCCCCGCTGCTGAACTCATACAGACACCCCAAGAAGATGCCCACCTCTGACTGTTTCAATATTTAAATGTATTTTTATTGTTTGATGGGAATATATGTTGCTTTAGGGGAGGGGGATAGAGATGTATTTTATAGGCATGATGTTTTGATTTGCATTTTTCCATGCTATCAGCCGCTCATCTTTGGAGAGGCGGGATAAAAAATAAATGTTATTATTATTAATTATTAGATCTTTATAAGGTTGCTTTTAGCATCTCTTTGGCACGCCCCCTTCTCTTGAAGCCCTCCATTGGGGGTAAGCGGTTTGTCCTCGGACGAGGACTCTAGAGACAGGGTTCGATCTTCTGCTGGCTACAAAACCAGTGGCCAAGTCACACTCCTCAGCCCGAGGAAGCTAGCCCAAAAAGAAGGGGGGAAACCCCATGGGAAGAAACTGGCCAAGGCAACCTCTCAAGACAAGGTCCCAAGGAGGAAAAGGACCTGGAGACCAAGGTTCGAACCCTTCTGCTCTGCCATAAAACCCAGGTCAACTCTCTCAGCCTCAAAGGATGGCCATGAACCCACCCCTCCCAAAAAGGAGAGAAGAAATCCATCTGAAGAACCTGGCCAGAAACCTCTCCAGGCGGGGTCTCCTAGGAAGGGGAAGGACTGGAAGGCACCCAAGAGCCAGAAAACAGAGAAAGCCCCCCAACCCTGCTCCCCCCCCATGCCTGCCTTGGCTACGGTAGAGGAGTGAGGGCGCAGAGCCAGTTCTTGGAGCAAGAGAAGCCCCCCAACCACTGAGGCGGAAAGGCTCTGGGGCGCTCCTGTCTTTCCCCCGAATTCTGCGCCTCGCGTGGAAAGGCAGCAGGAGAAGGCGCCGCTGGAGCCAAAACCGGATCCGGATTTGGAAGGAGTCTCTTTTGCAGCAGTTCAGGGTCCGGGGGGGGCGGGGTGGACAGCTCGCTCTCTCATGCTGATCTAGGGAGACAAAGGTGAAAGGCAAATAGCCAGCTGGTACTCGGATGATGATATGATATGACCCGATCCGGGAACTAGGAGGAGGAGAGCAGGCGTTGCACGCAGCCTAGTTTCTTATGGCTGCTCCGCACTGCAGCATAACCTTTTGACCCCGCTTTAATTGCCTGAATCCCAGTTTATTAATTTAGGTTGGTCTGATGGGAATAGAAGCGGGAGCAAACGGGAGGGACTAAAAAGAGTGCTGCCATAGGACCATACTGCCCTAGAGGATCATTGGAGATACTGCCCTAGGAATAATAGAAATATTGCCATAGGGAATCTTTGGAAATAATCGCCCATAGAGATATAAATATTTGCCATAGGGAATCATTGGAAGATACTCACTGATGGAGAATAAGAGGAGTTGCAAATATTCACCCAAAAAAGAATCCATAAATATTATCTTTTGGCAAGTATCTCCAGTGGTTCTCTATGGGCAAGTATGGTTTTCCTATGGGCAAATGCGGTCATTTCTTTAGTGGGTCCCGTGGCAGAACTTTTATTTATTTGCTAAATGCTCAGGATTTTAAATGCTTCCAAATGGAAATAATTCCCAATTGTAGGAATGGTTGATGGAAGTGTTGGACTAGATGAAAACAGATAAACTCCTGTCCCCACTAAGAGGAAAAAGTAAAAGAGGGCCCTCCCCCGTCCATTCTGCCTTGGTCCAGGCCTCAGAGGGAGAGAAGATCTGCTGGACTTTCCCCCTTTTCCCCACTGCCATTCTTTCCTTTCCCTTTTGTGTCTTGTCTCTTTAGATTGGAAATGTCCAATTAACAATTGTAACTGCTCTGATAGCTTTTGGCTG
>NC_056527.1:39473287-39476367 GCF_019175285.1 Sceloporus undulatus | reverse complement strand
GGCTGAAGAGCAGGGTATAAGTACATTATTATTATTATTATTATTATTATTATTATACTCAGAAAAGTCAGTGTGGTGTAGAGGTCTGAGTATTGGACTGGGACTCTAAAGACCACAGTTCAAATCATGGGATCAGCCACGTAAACCCACTGGGTGACTTTGGGCTAGGGTTGCCATAATTCTCTACTGAAAACTGGGACAAAATGTAGGACAAAATTTAGCCCAAAATATAGGACAATTGTAGGACAAAATTTAGCCCAAAATGTAGGACATTTACGACAAACAGAGGACTTTAAATGTCCTACATTTGGGGCTAAATTTTATCCTACAATTGTCCTACATTTGGGCTAAATTTTGTCCTACATTTTGTCCCGGTTTTTAATAGAGAATTATGGCAATCCTACTTTGGGCAAGTCACACTCTCTCAGCCTCGGAAGAAGGCAAACCCCCTCTGAACAAATCTTGCCAAGAAAACCCCACAATAGGTTTGGCTGTTTCATCAGGGGGGGGGGGGGGTAGAATTATTATTGGAGGGCAATGGTCTTAATTTGCCTCCCCTATAGCTGCACTCTGAGCGTAGACTCTAGAAAAACCTGTGATCTAGATAATGCCACATGAGAAGTGCAGTCTGGTTGGAATAGTGGCAAGTGCTGTGGTTACTAGATACCTTTTGCTGGCCATTGAAAAATGCTTCCTCCCACTCCCCAGCTCTGGGCTGCCATATTACCTAGTTTGTTTTACTGAAATTTCCAGGCCATTATGTGGATGGCCTTCACACCCATTTCCTTCCTTCTTTGACTGACTCCACCATCCTTACCTTGTGACATGACAAGAACCCAGCCCTATGACATCTGTTTGCTCTCCAGTTTTGGCCGGCAGTGTCAGGGAATATTCAGACCATTCTACCATTGATTTCTCTAAAGTCAGCATGAGATTCGTAATTTTATTTTTTTAAATTCTTTTTCTAATTATGCTGATCCTGGATTTGCTATTTTTCAGCAGTCACATTTAGGGTTCCCTTCCTCCTTAGCACCAGATCAGCTAAAGTAACTTGACCAACCTTTGAATTGAAGAGCAGATATCCTCCTTTGTCTCAGGCAGAAAAATGTTTTGAGCAGCAAAATGTCTTGAGCTGCTCCTTCCTATTCATTTCTATTTAAAAACTGCAGGTCTGAAGAGAAAAGAAGAGAAATATACCTAATGTGCTTAGCAACAGATGAAAAGGACTTCAGTCCATAACATGTTATACCATATTAAACTTATTTGCCTTTAAGGTCTACAAGGTTCTTTTTGTTTATTTTGCTGCAACAGTGTCACACAGTTACAGTCCTCCGAAAATTGTTAACAGTTCTTGAAACTGAAAATATAATGTCACTGGGTGGAGGATAAAGTGAGATGCACAGTCACAGGAGCACAAAGTTCTATTTACTTTTGTTTCTTGCCACATATTTTTCAATGGAATATAATCCAGGGCTCTAAGGACACTGTTCAAAGACCAGAAAAAGTAAATGAATATTCAGCACTACTATGATTTCAGGCTTTATAATCATTTCCTGATATTCTAGTTCTACCCTATAGCTTTCTGAACTCTGTCCTCCATTCTGCAAATAGTCAAGATAACATGGGCAGTCTCGAGTATCTATCTACACACTCAAAGTGCTTTTTTTTTCCACTGAAGGGTTTAGTTTACATGGGAAGAAAGAGAAAGGCTTTGAAAAATATTGGCAGCATCAAGGCCACTGTTAAAAGAGCAAGCTAGTGCAGTTGATGTGTCATGAACAAGTCATGTCCTATGTCCAGATGCAGAGGGAGAAAATGCAGTGGTGGAAATGCACACCTAAATTGGTCAAAAGGGAACTCTCTCTTGAATGAGCCTCAGAACTGTTATGGTGGACTATTATTGTTGAAAAGTGGCATACAAATATTGACATGAGATACTTTCTCAGTATTTCTGCAACATTCGATTTTTTTTTCCAGAAAAGGAATCTAAAGCCACTTTGGGTTTTCTCCACAAGATGCACACCACACCATGAGACTCACCTTAGAAACGACTTGAAGAAGGCACATAACAACACACACAATGCGTATAACTATTGTTTCAGATCCCATGGTTAAAAAATCCGCAAATATGGAGAACGAATCAATCAATCATCAACAACAACAACACAACACAACACTTCATAGCAGCGGCAAACAGCTACCCAGTTAACCAAACTGATGACCCGGCAAAAATATTTTTGCTACCCTTATTTTAAGTTCATTAGTTGGAGGGTCCCCGAGTAACTGTAAACAACCCTTCATCCACTTAACTGGAAGGCAAGTCCGCAGTGAAAAATGGAGGTTTGCTTCTGAGCAAGGCATTTATTATTGTTGTTGTTTTTGTTGTTATTTGTAGCCGCTCTTTTCTCCCAGGACGGGGACTCATATGAGGTTAGGTATGATGTATGTAGAATGTGCAACGCTTAAGATCAACGACTTGAAGGCACACCGCAGACCACAATATATAAAAGTTACTAATAATAAATAAGGAGTTATGCCTTTTGTCGCTAAGCCTGGTCTTGTCATAAAACCATTGGGTGCCCATGACACAGTGATCTGAAAAGTATTAGGGCTGCAAGCGAAGATTAAGTCCTCGCCTAAATATCCAAAGGCACCAGTGCTAAGCAGGAGGGACCCTGGTTAGCACTTGTATGAAAGACAGCCGACAAACAACCAGGTGCGGTAGGCGTTATTTCAGTGCAAGGAAGTGGCAAAAACACCTCTGAATAATTCCGCCAGCCTAAGAAAACCCTATGAAATATCCACATAACAAATCGGTAGGACTACTTGAAGTTACATTGACACAAAAGGTCAGCAGGGTTACTTATGAGCGATTGCAACAGAAATGGCAATTGCATCTCATGTTATCTATTGATGCACTCAATGAAAGTGAAGGTTTACTCCCTGGCTGGCCCAAAGTAGGACAAGTTGCCGCAGAATGGAGGACGCCCAAGAAAAATGCCGACCTGACCAAATACAAAAAGCTAAAACAACGCATGATTGAATAGAAATTAATTATCCGGATCCAAATGGAGACACTT
>NC_056527.1:39472233-39473262 GCF_019175285.1 Sceloporus undulatus | reverse complement strand
ACACTTTGGAATTCCTCCTGGACAGAAGGTTGGAGACAGAAACCCCACCTCGAGTCCCTATATTGAGATATAAGTTAATACTGTTACTACTGCTACTACTACTAAAATAATAATGCACCTGAGGAAGTAGACTGAAGTCTAGGAAAGCTCGTGCTGCCAACTTCTTCCCTTCAGTGAGTCCCAAAGGTGCTACAAGATCTCTCTAAGTACTGATTCAACAGACTTACACGGCTATATCTTTGAAATAAATTAATAATAATAATTTATATCCCGAAGGAATCAAGGCGGGTTACAAGACAAAAACACCCAGAAAAATACAGTATATATATAAAATAATAATAATAATAATAATAATAATAATAATAATAATAATAATAATAATAATAATGGAGGATGTGTCCTGGAAAAACAGGACGTCTCCTCACCCAGGGCCCTCCTTCGAACTACATATTCCTTCCTCATTAAAAATAATAATAATAAATCCAACCAACCCTGCAACACATTTCCCGATCACCAAATCTTATTGATGATAATGAGATTTACACACAGTACTTCGTTATTTACACATCGGTGGGATACAAACTTGAGGTGGAAAGCATGGCTGAAGGGTCTTGGCAGCACGCGTTTTGCAGACAAGGAAAAATGATTATAAACTAGATTAATGCCTTGATCTGTACGTCGGAAACGATGCTTATGTGTGTATCTTATTAAAGGAGGCTCTTATGAAACCCTGGAATTGAAGCTTCTTTATATTGATTGTTCCCCCTGGATCTCAGCCCCTTTTTTCCCGGATTGCTGTCATGTGTTGGGTCCCCCTTCAAGTGGAAACAGGGAGCGGGCTTCTTGTGCGAGTGATTGTAACCTGCTCCACCTTGGAGTGACCTGCCAAATGCACTTTCTGCTTTTATAGACATCTGGGAATTCCATGCATGCCTTAAACGCCAATTACACACCTTTCTTCAAAGGCTTGGGTTTGCCAAGGCCAGGGAAGGAGACCCGGGTCGGAAAAAGAAAGACCTGCGAGAAGAG
>NC_056527.1:39469003-39472133 GCF_019175285.1 Sceloporus undulatus | reverse complement strand
GTTGAAAGCCGAATGGTGGTGGTGGTGGGGAGAGAAAACAGGAGAGGAGAAAATGCAGATGGGGTGATAAAATCTTTCCACTTCATTATCCAAGTACACTGTGTAACCAATAAATACACTAAAGTAGTATAAAGGGATTGATTGCAACTCACTCCAGATAATACTTCAAACCCAGAAAATCAGTTTTTAAAAAACCCAGAGGAAAAGAATTGACAATACTGATAAAGCCCCTCCCCACTTCCCTACCAAAAGTACTCTAAAAACATTAATACTGGCCAGGAGGTTGGAAAGTTGGGAAACACTAGTTTCCAAGCCTCCAGAGTCTAACATTCAGCATGAAGGTCTTTTGCTGAGCAAATCATCTCTCCACGCCCACATCCTATTCCTCCAAACTAGGCAGGGCCTTGCCAAGTTGCCATTTTTTAAAAGCAGATTAGAACAACCCAGCCAGCATGGAGGCATGCAACATATTTCTTCCAACCTTAATCCTTATTCCTTTGGTGTCCTCCTGTTTTACTGAATTTGGTACAGAGAGCACTACCCCCACCCTTTCATGAATTCTAATGACCCAAATTAATTCATTTGTTAAAATGTAGAATTAATGTCTGCATTAATCAGGAAATCTATGGAGTTTAGCCATGTTAATGGAAAAACCCTAACAGCCTGATAATTAAAGAATTAGCATGCCTTTCTTTTGCTAGTTCTGAGATGGCCTTGACCTTTACTACATCCCAAATATAACATACTCTTCCTTTTAATCTCTATATTTATATGTTTTATTCATGCCCCCATCAATTCAGACAGAAAGTGATTAATCACTAAAAGTGAACACCATTTTCTAGGCATAAAAGGCAAAATTCAGTGATTGAACAAAATATTTACACAAAACTTCCAGCAACAGAGAAAACCAGAGAAGGAAAGGCCAGAAATTGCGATCAATAAAACTGTGTTGCTCTAAGATGGTGAAGCGTACTAAAACTAATCATTTATGTTAAAGAGAATGTTAAAGAAAAATAAAGTGTGATAGAATATAAAAAGCAAAAACATCCTGAAAGAATCTGGCAGTGGACAGATCCGAGATTCCCAAGTCTAAACCTGTCTACTTCATAGATAATTTTAATATTCTCAAACTGAAAAATCAGTTTCAGTCTCTGAACTCTAACTTGAAAAGGATCAGCTAAAGATTATCTGTAATTTAAACATGTATCAAACTACTGCATATGAGAAGAATGCATTTATGAAGATGATGATAGACCCAAGCAGAAACATATACACAGTGTATTGTCTCAAGAGTGCTGCTGCCCTAAGTATTTGAATCCAGATGGTCTTCTGAAGTTACTGTATGCATTATATATGTCACAATTATTTATATATATGTATAAATCTTCAAGGCTGATATACACTACATATGAAAATGTTAGTTACAAAACACAGCCTCTACCATCTGTAAAACATATATTGCAGGACCACATAACTGAGGCACGTGAAACAAGTGTATTTCACAGAATTCTGATACAATTTCTTTCAGCGAAATGAAGCTGGACAATCTGGGGCTCTTTGGTGGAATATAAATCATACATGCACCTAATTCTGTTATTTGTACTGTGAAATCCTGTGGAAGCTTTGACATATCCATCCAGCAACACTTAAGTGGCACATGCACACTATCTGAGAAAGGAGAGTCAACGTATCTACTGAACCACACCATCTGGAGGTACAGTGGGCCCTTCCCTTATGTGGGGAATCCGTGTATGCTTGGGCCCCATTCTTTTGAATATCTTAAATAATAAATAAAAGAAATAAATAAACTGAATGTTCACCTATGCTTTATCTTCACAAAGGCTGGCCTAAATACATATTGCTAAGTGTCAATACCAATTGTGGTAAGATGGACAGAAATCCTGGGGCCTCATTCCTACTACAGTTTAAATCGGATCGTGATTTGGTTATGATTCAGTTTAAACGAGCATGGTTCCCTGTTAATGCAAGTCACTGAAGCAATTTGGAAAGGGAGGCCATGCTTTTGACCCGTTTAACCCACATCAAAAAGATGCTGGTTTTTCCTGGGTCTTTGGGGGACAATTGTTTTATTTTGAAATAAATCAATTCAGCCCAAGTGGGAACCATGTGGATTCGAATCTGCCCTGGCATCTGGCTTCCCCGGCCTCCCTGCCCTGGCCTTGCCTCCTTCCACCCTGGCCTTGCCTCTCCACCTTGGCCTTGCCTCTCCTTTCCAGCCTTGTCTCTTTCTGCCCCAGCCTTGCCTGTTCAATCAGCACAAATGGCTTCCTTCTACCTCCTACCTGATCCCAGCCTCAGGCACTCCAGCCATGCCAGGGACAGAGAAGACCAGTGGTATAGAAGGCAGGCCAGGGGCAGAGAAAGCAGGCTGGTGGTGGAGAAGGCAGGCTGCCTTCCTATCCACCTGCGGTGCCTTATCTGAGTTGATAAATTGATGCAAACCATAGTGTGAACCAACTCTTGATGCTGAACCAATTCATCAATTCGGATCAGGCACTGAATTATTCATAAGTGGGAATGACTCCCCAGCCATACTTCTGCATAGACCCATGGATTTCAGAGGGGCTTTTGACAATGTTAAGTCCAATTGATTTCATAGGTTCTGGTCTGATTAAATCTGAATCTAGTCTGTTGATTTTTTTAAATATCATTCTTCATGGATTATTTTACAGGAAAAACTGAGCAACAACTAATGGAGCTAGGAATGAGAGAATGGGGGTCAGGGTCAGGGTCAGAGGGCTGTAAGTGTCTGAAGGTTATCGCATCAGTGCCTGAAACGTTTCTATTCTGTTCCCAAAACGTTTCAAGATGTAACGTTATGGGAACGGATATTATCGCATTAGAAAATGTAAAGCGTTCCGAGAACGTTACGGGAACACAATTTACCGCATTTGTCCTTATAGGAAGCGTGATAAGTATGAGAACGTTTCAATATTCGCGCATGCGTATTTATTTCGGAGGACCTTATAATGATGATGTAATCACTCTACTGTTCCTTTTCACCCGGAACTGAATAGGGTGACCTTAGTGATCGATTACGGGTACAGAAAAAGCTATTCCACATAAACATTGGGAGCAACTTTATGACAATAAGGGCTGTCATACTGTG
>NC_056527.1:39467790-39468903 GCF_019175285.1 Sceloporus undulatus | reverse complement strand
GAGAACCAGAAGCCTCCTCTCGGCCTCCAAGGAACCTCCGGCCTCCTTCCTGGATCCCTCCAGCGGCCTGCCTTCCTTCCTGCCTTCCTTTTGTCCTTCCCTCCTCTCTTTCGCCCTTCCTTCGTTCATTCCTCCCTTCTTTCTTGCATGTTTCCTTCTTTTTGTTTGTCCTTCCTTCTTTGCACCATCTCTTCCTTCCTTCCTTCCTTCCTTCCTTCCTTCCTTCCTTCCTTCTTTCCTTACATCCTTCTTCCTTCCTAGCATCTTTCCTTCCTTTCTTCTTTATATCCTTTTTTTGCCTTTCTTTCCTTCTTTCCTTCCTCTCTCCTTTCCCTCCCTGCCACCCTCCCTCCCTGGTCTCTCTCTCTCTCTCTCACCTTCTTCTCCTTCTCCTTCTCCTTCTCAGTGGGAGGCGGACATGGACCAGGCGCCCTCCATGCGCCAGACGGAGAAGGCGTAGCTGAGGCGCTCGTGGGCCACGTAGGAGCAGCTGGCCATCTTGGAGTCCAGCTCGTCGCTCTGCAGCACCTGGTAGAGGAAGTCGATGTAGCGGGCGGCCAGCTTCAGCGTCTGGATCTTGCTCAGCTTGTCCGAGGGCAGCGTCGGGATGATCTTGCGCAGCGCCGCGAAGGCCTCGTTCAGCGACTGGGTCCGCTGCCGCTCGCGCACGTTGGCCATCACCCGCTGCGTCTGGAGCTCCTCGTACGACTGAGGGCTGCCCCCGCCGCTGCTGCTGCCCCCGCCCCCGCTGCCTCCTCCTCCTCCGCACTTCTTGCCCCGCTTGCCTTGGGCCGGGCTGCAAGGCTCCTCCGAGGGGGCGATCCCCGCGCCGGGACCCGCGCTGCCCCCGCTGCTTCCTGCTGCCGCTGCCGCTGCTGCTGCCGCCGCGGCCCCGACGAGGCTCCTGCGGCTGGACCTCCGCTTGCGCCCGCCTCGCTTGCCCTGGAGCTGCTGGAGCTGCTGGCGATCGGGCTCCTCCTCGCTGTTGCTCAGGCTGTCCTCGGCGGCCGGCGAGAGAGGCGAACTCGACTCGTCCTGCGGCGGAGGCGCCGGCTGCATCATCTCGGGGGGCCCTCCGAGTGGCCCTTTGGGGGAGGGACAGGCAGGGAAGGG
>NC_056527.1:39457244-39467690 GCF_019175285.1 Sceloporus undulatus | reverse complement strand
AAAAAAGGTGGGATGCTAAATCAGCAAATGAAGAATTGTTCATGATATTAACTCCTTCCAACATACAGGGAAGGGTTGGGGAAAAGTCAATGCTTCTGTGGCACTGACACAAGCAGTATTGTCTTCGGTTCTTTGCATTTCCCTTTCTTCCTCAGTGTTCCAGCAATATCTCTTGAATACTTCCACCTTCCATTGTTGAAAACAGTTTTGAAAACACAAAAGAAAGGGAAGCAGATTTAAAATGTTGCAGATTACCAAACCAGCTTGAATTAACCAAAGCTTTTTTAAAAAATGCATACATGCATACCTGTATGAGCATAAACTAATGAGCAGTGTGTGTGTGTGTTTGTATGTGAGCCTTCAAGTCATTTGTTGACTTATGATGACCCCATGAATTTCATAGGGTTTTCTTAGGCAAGGAATACTCAGAGATGGTTTTGACCGTTCATTCTTCTGAAATACAGCCTACAGCACCTGGTATTCTTGACAGTCTCCCATCCATGTACTAACCAGAGCTGACCCTGTGTAGCTTCCAAGATCAAATGGGATCCAGTGTCTTTAAGGTATTTAGGACCCTTCCAACCAGCATTAGATTTTCCAAAGGGGAAGGCGTTTTTGGATAGAGCAGCAATAGAAATAAAATAGAGTCTGGCATAAAGGTCTCATTAGTATTTTCGTCCCTAAAACTGTATGAATCTTGCATGAAAGATACAAGGCTGAAACCTATGTATGTTGCACTGAATTCTTAAGAAGATCTTTGCCGTATATGTTAAGCCTTTTAGAAATGTATGTTGGTTGGCATTCAGTATTGCATTTATGAATTCAGAAACACAACTTATGGATCTCTACCCACTACAATCCACAGTGATAGCATCAACTTTGGTTCTAACTAAAATCTGCCAACAAATATGGAAAACAAAACAGTGGCCCATAGATTGGAAGCAATCAAAATACATTCCCATCCACAAAAAGACACAAAAGATTGCAGTAATTACAGGACCATTGAACTAATTTCCCAGACAAGCACAGTCATGCTCAAAATTCTGCAGCGAAGACTTTACCTTAAATGGAGCAAGAAATCCCAGAGGTGCAAGCTGGATTCAGGAAAGGAAGGGGCACTAGGGATCACACTGCAAACATATGATGGATAATGGAATGCACCAAAGAATTCCAGAATAAATTCTGCACGTGCTTTATTGACTACAGTAAAGCATTTCACTGCATAGATCATGAAAAGTTTTTAGAGGAATGGGAATGCCACTATATCTGATTGACTTGATGTGTAAGCTGTACTCAGGACAAGAGGCTGCACTCAGAACTGAATACAGTCAGCCCTTCTTATACATGGATTTTTTATACACGGATTCAAGCATCCACGGTTTGAAAATGTTCCAAAAAAGTATAAATTTCAAATATCAAATTTTGATTTTCCATTTTATAAGGACACCAATTTTGCTATGTCATTATATTTAATGGGACTTGAGCATCCAGCGGATTTTGTTATCCACGAACCAAACCCCAGCATATAACAAAGGTCCACTGTACAGGAAAACGAAATGGTCCCAATAGGCAAAGAAGATAGGCCAAAGATGCATTGTATAACCATTTTGTTCAACGATATGCAGCAAATATATACACACAGCAGGCTTAGACTCAGAAGTGGGAGGAGTAAAGAACGGAAGAACGAGCTACTACTAGTAAAAACCACAAAGACCTTGAACAATTACTAAAGAAAGTCAAAGAGAAAGTACTAGGGTAGGCTTAATGCTGAATAAGAAAAAACAAATAATGATCATGGACAGAACTACATGAATCACCTAGATAACAGTAGAACAGAATAGTTAACAGTTCCCATACCTTGGACAAAACATTGATTAGAGTGGAGAGTGCATTCAAAAGAAATCACGAACACTACAGCACTGCTGGGAGCACAGCTATGAAAGAACTAGAAATATCCTGAAGTGCAAACATAATACTCAATACCATAATACTAAAGGCTGGATCATCCAATTTCTCATTACCGATTATGGATGTGAGAGCTGGACAGTGAAGAAAGTGGTAGAAGAGAAAACCAATAATTTGGGATGTGGTGCTGGAGAAGAGTGGTGAGCATAACATGACGGCCAAAATACAAACAAATGGTTCAGACACAAGTCTGAACCTTACCTGGAAGCAGGATGACTAAATTGAGGTTCTTGTACTTTGGCTGCATGATGAGAAGGAAGACTCATTAGAAAAGGCAATGATGCTGGAAAAGGGAAGGCAGCAGAGACTGGAAAGACTGCATGCCAGCCAGGCCAGGGCTTGAGCCTGTTAGGATGTAGGGAGGTAGAAACCAGGGGTTTTTTGACGTTGTCTCATTCCCAGGATTGCCATGGAGTCTTGTGGGAGTAAACAAAACCACTGCTCCATATTTAATAGATCAAGTATTTACTATAACCTAAAGTGCTTCATCACTTAACATCTTGAAATTATATTGGGTGAAGGAGGCTTGTTCACTGATGATCATGTTCTCAGTCCCTTTCCTCTAGTGATTGCTGCTGCGACAATCAGAAGCAGGAGCTTGTTGTAGCCTCACTTGCTGACAGGAGGAGACTGGAGACATCATAATCCTGAGTTGGCAGCTGAACCAACCTCTCTGCTTGATCTGGCTTTTGGATGTTAAGGTAGTTTGATGGAGGCAGGGCATTGGCCAGACATACTTACCTACATAAATATAGCCAGTGTAGAACATCAGCAATAGAGTATTAAAGTGGGTGGCAAGCTGGTCTGGTTTCAGTTTTCTCCCAAAATATTAATGAACTTAACTAGCTTTTCAAATTTTTTTATTCTACTACAAAATCAAAGTCTATAGAAAAAAACACAAAGCTGGTAACAAAGCAAAATATAAATAAAGTTCTCATTCCTCATAAACACATAGCATGTTATACCTATACCTGTAACAAACCTGTAACATCACTGTGATGGTTATAGACGTGGCACAGCCAGCCTCAACGACAACTAAGAAAAATAAGATTTGGTGTGCTCAAGGGCTTTGATATACCTAATGTATTTGTGATTTTTAAAAAAATCTCTTTTTTCAACCAAACATCCCCTCTCCTCCTGCTATTATAGTCCTCTCCGTTTTAAAAGTCATTTGCCATATGGAAGGAAAATAAACAAGCCAAAACTCCTTTGGCCAGCCAGGACAGGCATATGGTTCTTTGCATCTTGCATCACTGCACCACCGTTGTATATTTTCTATTTCTGGTGTAAATAGAGTTAATCTTACAGCCTAGGCTAATGGGGTGCTGTGTGTATGACAAGTGTATGATAGATCCTTCTAGGGCCAGCATTGGCTGTGAGTTCCTTTTTCTATACATTGCCTGGCTGATGAACTGCTATGATGTCTGAATTCTGAATAGTGACAGTTATGAGCATAACAATGCAGGGTTCGACCTTTTCTAGCTTCATCCAAGGCCTTCTGGACAACTGCAGGCAAAAACAAAAGACAAGCTCTTTTACAATGACAGCACGAATGAGAACACACAACCCCTTAGATAATAATAACATTCAATCGATTTATTAGAGATTAAAGGTGGAAGGTTTACAAACCTTTCACTTTCCGTGTCAAGAGCTGATGTAGCTTCATCCAAAAGAAGAACTGCTGTGTTTCGACAAGGGCACGAGCAATGGCTATTCTTTGTTTCTGTCCCTCCTGAAAGCTGGGCTCCTTTACATCACTACCGATATTGTCTGGCGTAGTTTTGTTGTTAAACAAAAGACAGACAAGGCTATGTTACATTTTGTGAAAATTACCAAGTTGCAAGGCAATATGAAAGTCTTATGCAAGGTGCTGTACAAAGATAGAAATAAATGAGAAAATAACAATGTAATATTTAAATTAATTTTAAAAGTTTTAATATATAGCATGATATCCTGGTCTTTTTTCAAAGGAGGTTGAGTTCATAGGGTTTGTTTCTGGATCTAGAGAATTCTGCAGTCAAATATATGGTTTTAGGCCTGGCAGATAAAATGCCTTTTTGCCCAGCTTCAGAGAAACAGGGCAATCAAGAAGATTACACATGCCTAATGGAAACATCTACCTTCCTTCCTTCCTCACTCCCTTTAATGAGAAATTGAAAAAGGATGCAACATATCCTCTAATATTTTATAGATGAAAATGGAGACATGGGTAGCTAAGGTACATCAAAGTGTGGGTAAGAAGGCATTGAGGAAGAATACACAAGTTAGGAGAAATTGCAGCAGTTTATTTTTGCCTACGGTAAGTCTATTGGAAGAAGCAAGACTCTACACCTCTTCATCTCATCTCGTCTCCTCTCCCTGCTGCTCAGATTTGTTCGGAAGGGGTTTGTCATTATCTTTCTCTAAAGGATGAGATTTGCCCATGGTTACCTAGTGGGTTTCCAAGGTTGTGCAGGGATTCAAATTTGGTATCTCAGAATCTTAATCCAGTGGTGTCAAATACTAATATAATTGATCCTAACTGGGACTAGCAATCAGAGCTAATTACTTGCTACCCTGTCTTTCTCTTGGGACAGGACCCAGAGCTAAAGCCTTAGAGGTAAGAGAAAGGCTTTTTGTTGTTGTTATATAAAGATTGTATTAGTTTTTGAGAGGATGCATTATACTTTTTTTAAAAAAAGGAAAAGCCACTTAAAGAAATCCTTCATTCTTCAATTCTTTTAGCTCCACATTATAAAAGAGCAATTTCACCATTCAACAGAAGCAGTAAATTTTCACTTCAGAAGGCCACAGGGTCTGTTTTACCATGCTGCTCAAATAAGCCAGAAATGTAGACAAGCCTGTATCCTACCAAAATCAACTTGATCTGTGCCCAGATTAAGTGCACATTTACTAAAATGTCAATTCCCTTGTATAAAATGCTTTCTGTGGGATAGGTGTCTACAGGAATTCATGTTTAGATATTTAAGGCTGGAATTCCAAGCATAGTTAGGTTGCAGAGAGACCAAGCTTTCCAAGCCAATATGTATGCTTTCCAAGCTTATATGCTAAGGACTGGGCTGCAGGCTTGAAATGGGCTTCAAACACACCTTTTGCTAGATTGTGACCCAGTTATTTTCAAAAGAATGTCAGTAAGACACAGATGAACCATGCCAAGTGAGAGAGATGTTTCTGTTGAGAAAGAAAGTGATAAACTAACCTCTGGGAGGTTTTGTATAAAGTTATGAATGTTAGCTGCTTTAGCTGCTTCTTCAACTTCTTCCTGGCTGACCACTCTGCTGTTGTCACCATACTGGATAATTTCTCGCCAATACTGCAGTCAAACAGAATAGGTTCTTGCTGTACAAGCCCCAGTTGAGATCTTAGCCACTGAATATGCAGGGATTTGGTATCCATTCCATCTGCAAGCTGCAAATAGGAAGAGAAGTTTAGAAATCCTTGCTGCAAAATTCAAAATGAGATCCTGCAGACCAAATTTTGAAAGTCCAAAAAACTGACAGCTTAATTGATTTTAATAGATAATTTACTAGTAACATATGCATCTGTATTCATTTTAATGTACTGCTTCCAATATGCAGCATTGGAGTTTTGTGTATTTCTGTTATTAGGCTTACATATAATTACCTATAGCCACATTAACTATGTCCAGTTTTATGAAGTTTGGAGAGGGGAGGATATATATGTGTGTGTATTTGTGTGATGACTGGTCCTCCAGTCACCTGAGGACTTCTCCTGAACTACAAAGGGTTAATCTGGGAGGAGGTACATGCTAATGAGAGATGACATCACATGCTAATGAGCTGTGGCATCATAGCTGATGTAAGGTCTAACTGACCAATCAGAGAGTAGGACCGTGAGATTCAAGAACTTTCTATGGGAAATCTTTAAAAGGCCCTTTGCGGCCATGCGGTTCTTTGTCTTTCCCTTTGTCCTCTCCTGGGGGGAACCAGATGGTGTCTCTTGGAGTCTGGGAGACACAGACTCAGGGGAATGCAGGTCGAGAGGCAAGGGGCCCTCCCTGCATCCAGGAACTCAAAAGGACTACAAATCCCATCACTCCGTGAGTAGTTAAAAACGTGTTAGCTTAGTGCGTTTTTAGGCCTTTTGTTATTTTCAACAATGGCTTGTGTGGAACGAACTCTATAACTATGTTCTTTGACCTGCAAGGCAAGGGGGCTTTGCAAGAATGATATAAATTCTTTCTATCCTATTCTATCCCTTTTAAAAATAAACTTCTTTCTTAAAAAGCATCTGCTGTCTCTCTGCTCCTGTACACGTGCCTTAACTCGGCTACTGATTGCTCTGGGTCAGCAAGAAAGGAAACTAGATCTCTCTCTCTATCCCTCACAAGTCCCAGTGTGTGTGGGGGAGGTGTAGCTGTGGAGCTACGTATAAATATAGTCATAGTTCATTCACTGGGTGGTGGCAGCGAAAAGTTCTTTTTTTTTAAAGGGATCCCCTGAGAGTAATAGCCACGCACAGGGCTTTGCCCTCAGGGATCATCACAATTTGGATGCAACTTTTCGTACACAGTGAATAAGACATGTAGCCCTTCATGTTTTAGGTGATGTTGTAACTATGATTTGCATGCAAAGCAACTGCAATGCATTATATTTTAAACTGAATAACACTGAATGCAAGCATCAATTTTCTTATTAAACTCA
Organism: Sceloporus undulatus; assembly: GCF_019175285.1. Classification (NCBI taxonomy): domain Eukaryota; kingdom Metazoa; phylum Chordata; class Lepidosauria; order Squamata; family Phrynosomatidae; genus Sceloporus; species Sceloporus undulatus. Next base: position 39,461,061 of record NC_056527.1, on the reverse strand, counting down.
AAATCTGTCATTTTAAACATCAAGACAGTTGAGGGAAATATTTATGTCAGCCTATAACGGTTACCAGCCATTTGTATTGGTTACTTCAAGTGATGCTATCTCTGTACTCATGTGTGATCAGCTATTGTGTTGGTCCATAATAGGTACTTGGGACAGAACCTGTCTCTAAGTTGGCCCCACAGTTCTAATCCTTTGGCTCATATTATTCCCCTTCCCATTTTACCCTTAGGCTCTCTCTATATCTGGATCTCAAGACCTTCCTATTTAAGCAGGCATTCCCCGATTAAGATCCTGTGGGCCTCCCCTCCTCTTCCGTGGCCATGAGGACGGGCTATGGGGCTTTTATTGCTGTTTTTACTTTGTATATTGTTGTTTATGTGCTTTTAACTTTGTATTTGTGTGCACTTGTTGCACTGTTGTAAGCCGCCCTGATCTTCTTGGAAGGGCGGGATAGAAATAAAGATTTTATTATTTATTTATTTATTATTTATTTATTTAGGCCTCAAATGGTTGTGTTGCTCATTAAATTAAAACATCCAAACATAGTTGTAAACATAAGAACTGTGAAGATTTGTTATACCAGCTAAAGTAAACATCTAACCTTATCTGGTTCCATATACAGAATACGGTAACAACTTAGTTTCAAACAAAATAACACTTCTCTCTGAACTCCTTCCACATTCTCAGCTCTGAAAACTGTATTCAGAGACCATTAGTTCCTCATATCCTAGCAAAATTAACTAACCAGCCCTAATCAACTCTTATAAACAAGCTTCTAGGTTACATTCCCCCGGCCTCAGATTCCATGAGCTGCATTTGGTTCTCTTTACTCAAGCTTGCCCAGCTTCCCTGCTTCACAGTACTGTACATTAATATTAGTACATACTAATTACTAATTTATTATTTAATACTAATTACTAATATCTACTAATTAGTATTAATACATACTAATCTATTCATTAGTGGTTTGTTATGGTACAGTACTGGAGTTCTGTGAGAGAAAAGGCTAAATGTCTCACAAATACTACTATTTCCAGAATTCCACAGCATTGGGTTATGGCTATTAAAGTGGATTATTTCTGCAGTTCATATGCAGCATATGTTACCAGGAAGCAGTTGTGACTCCTATGTCAGTAGACCGATTAGCATAGAATAGGACCCCTATATCCACAGGACCAGAAACTGTGGTTTCATTTACCCACGTCCAAAAAAAGTCTCTCTAGGCATCTGGAGGTCCTCCAGCATGACACTATGGTTGCTGGACATATAGAGTTTGTCATGATCTGTGATTTTTACTATCTGCGGTAAGTCTAGGAACATATCCCTCATTGATACATGGGTTGTACTGTATTCAGTAGGTTCTGTATTTTAGTTCAAATTTTAAAAGAGGTGTTTGAAGTGCTGAATCTATTTTGGGGATAGCACCTTGGATATAGCTCTGTTAAAAAATGGTCTAAAACCTGGTGGGTTCACTACCTCTCTGATATGGAAGCCACCAGCTAGCTCAGTAGGATGCCACTGAAAAGCAATAGCAAGTACATTTCTATACTGTTTATCAGTAAACTAGCACTCCCTAAGCAGTTTACCATGTGTAAGCCAATTGACCCCAACAAGCTGGGTACTCCCTTTACTGATCTACAAAAGGATGGAAAGTTGAATGGACCTTGTATGTTATCTTCACCCTGGTCATAACATGTGAAAATACTTGCTTTTATGGATTGCTGTCATTTTATTGTGAGTTTCTACAATCCTGCTCCTCTTGGGAGTGAGTGGAGAGACTCAAAAGAAACAAGCAACTCATAAAAGCAACTGTATGCATTGCAGGAATGGTTTATTGAAGAGATATTTTTGCTGTTCAGTTTGTTCCAGACTAAAGTATAAGCACAGTCACTGACTCACCACTTGTCCTGATCCTGGGTCATAGAATCTCTCTAGAAGCTGAATGGAGGTGCTTTTGCCACAGCCACTGCTCCCCACCAAGGCCAGAGTCTGCCCTTTGTTAACCTTTATATTGAGCCCTTGCAAAACCTGAACTTCTTGTCTGGTTGGATATACAAAATGTACGTCCTTGAATTCAACATTGCCTTCAAATTTCTCCTGTTGAGGGGAGAAAAAGAACATAGAAATATATATTTTTGTATTTTTTAGGAAACAAAAAGAGTAATCCAGGGAAACAAGACACCTGTCTCTTCATCAGACATTGAACAAAAGAAAGTAGTTGTGTCTTCTCCATTCCTCACTCCAGTAATAGACAAATCCTTTCCAAAGGGTTGTGAGTCCTCCTGAACTGTATGGAATGCAGTGAAAGTGGGGAAACCTAACCCAAATTGAGTAGGAACACCTTGAACAAGTGCAATGTCACTTAACTTTTGTGCCACCATCTTGCAGAGCCTTGTAAGAAAGTCTGCATTGTTCAAGGGGGGGGGGGGGTCTTTTTCTTCCCAGAGAGGATTTAAGATAAACTGAGCACAGCCAAAGTATCCCTGCAACTTTAATCTTAGATGACCCAGTTAAATGCCAGACCTTAATCTGATTAAGATTCTGTGGCAAGATCCAACATGACAGAATTGGAGGAATTTTGTCAAGAAGAAACAGCAAAACTTGCAGCATCCAGACATGCAAAGCTGACAGAGACTGTCCAAGAGGACATTGATGTAAAGTCTGTTTCCACTCCATACTCAAAGAGGGGAGTACTTATGCAATCTACCAATTCTCCTTTGCTTTTGTTCACTTAACTTTTGTCTCACAATAAAACTATTTTGCACATTCACAGTGTTGAATATCTTGTGTACATCAAATAAAAACAATGCCAATTCAATCCACATCAATTCCAGGTTGTATCACAATAAAATGTGGAAGACATTATTAAAGAAAAAAATCTTTCTTTCCTGGATAAAAACAAAGTGTTCATCCAGGCTTCCACCAAACTGCCAAAACAATTCTTCTCTGTTGATCTTTATAGCATCAATATCATATTATTTAAAATTTGCTGAAGACAAGAATAATTTATATCCCCCCATTTCTAATGAATACTCTTCTAAGACAATTTATATGGCATTTATTTCTTGATTTGGTTTATGCATCACCTGAACCAGCTGGGAAGATTGCTACCAATTTGAAAAATACATTTCAAATGGTCTGACTAAAAACCTTGGGTACATTGAATACAGGTAATTCACTTGGGGGGCAGCTCTGAGGGACAACCCAATTAAATTTTCATTGGATTTTCACCAGATTTGGAGGGTGAAATGCAAGTGATATTCAACCAAAATACAGGTTATGCGGCATACACAAAATGGTGGAGTGTTCCCATTTTTAAAAATTTAAACAGAACAGTGAATTACATCATTTGAGCGACTTCAGTGAATTGAAGTAAAAAAAAAATTAAATTTACTGAAATTTTTCTCTGTCCACATAAATAAAATTTACTTGCTTGGGAATGGCCTTGGGAAGCCTGGCAATAAACAACTACTTTAACAGAAGTAAAGTTTCTATCAGCCTGTTATTGCATCACACATAAATGGTTGGATCTTTTCACAACATTTGGAATAGATATTTGGGATGTTATGACTTAACATATAGGCTACATCGCATGTGTGACATTCACTTTTTGGTGCCCCATGGGCAGCTCCAAATTCATACAAACTGGTGTCTTTAGCAGTGAATTGGAAGAGGTTCATTTTCTGAAATGCAGCTTCAACTGATTTACAACACGAGGAATGTTTTAGCATCCAAAATGATAGGCATCTTCCATCAGCTGTAAAAATTGCCTGTTTTTTCAGACCAAAGCTAAAGAAATCAAAATAAGCAAATATTG
>NC_056527.1:39439341-39454401 GCF_019175285.1 Sceloporus undulatus | reverse complement strand
CATGGCAAACTGCCTCTGAACAAAACTTACCCCCCCCCCAAAAAAAAACCATGGTAGGTTTGCCTTAGGGTCACCATAAGCTGGAAAATAATTTGTTGTGTGCAACACCCACATATTTGCTTATTTTGATTTCTTTAGCTTGGGGCTTGAACACTGAGGGTGACAGCATATACTGTTGCCTATTTATTGTCTAACTCTAATAGAAAGGCATAACAGTTGATTTAATGAACTCAAAGGAATAAGTATTGTCTTGCAAGACCTTACCGGTTTTTCACCCTCTTCGCTATAGCTGTCAATTAATGGCTTCCGATCCAAAAGCTGGAAGATTCTTTGGGCAGAGACTTTAGATTTGCCAAAATCAGGTGCAATAGAATTAGTCTGGCCAACATTCATAGAAGCAAAAATCACTGAAGAAAAGACACTGGAAATATAAAAATATAAAAATTAAGGAGCTACCAGAATATTAGAAAACAAAATATAGACCTCTAACATCATTCACACTTCTGAAGTCAATTGCAAATGATGATGTAAATGGTGAACTTATTTGTAGCATTTGACTGAATATCACCCTGGATCCTCAGATACAAGGCAGAATATAAATATTTTAAAACAATAACAAAGTAACTAAATAAGAATAGTCCTGTTTTATCACAGCCTTTGAACTGTTCCGCTCCATAATACTGCCAATATTGAATCAGCTTTAAATACTATATTGTTTGTTGCATATCTATGTTGTCATATATCCATGAAAAGAAAACTTTACGTATACAGCACCTGCAACATCACAGAGGCTTCCTGAGAAATTCAATGTGTTCTGCCTAAGAATGGGGTGGTCAGCCTCAATCAGGATACAAGCAGACTGGATTTCAAGGAAAGTTACTTATTCTGGTACTAATAGAGTTGACATTTTATTGCATGGATTTTTCAACTCTTTGTCTCCCAGTGCCCACATTATCAAAGAGGGGAGGTGCCTACATTAATATCCCTCCAGACTAATTTAACTGACAACAACAAAAAACAACATGTTGACAAAACGTAGGCCCGTGACGCTAACATTATCATCATCATCAACAACAGCAACCACAATAATTCTAACTTTTCCTGTAAGATTTTTAGCACCTTTGCCTGATGAAGAAGTCAGTGGAACTTCAAAAGCTTATAAGATTTTGGATGTTGTATTTGGACACAGTGAGTGTGTTCAGTGCAGCCCAAGATAAAAAATTATCTGTAGTACAAGAGCTCACTATTATTCAAGTGAGCTGACAACTCAAGAAAATATTATCTGAGGCTGCAAATCCTATATATACATACTGGGAGTAAGTCCCATTTAAATGAGTACAGGCACCACAGGATTGTGCTCTGAATTATTACAAATGTTACCAAATGAAAGACTATTCTCTCACCAATGATCTACCAGTCCATAGAAGGAAATGTGAAAACCACATTATTGGTTTGTATTGCCCGCAGAGGGGAAGTGAAAATTCTTGCCTTGTTTTTGCCTAGACATATAAAGCGACAAGTCCAGGGAACAAACTTGATTCTTTCCCTTTGTACTTCTCTGGGATAGCAGAACTTACATTTCAAGAGCAACATGAACATTCATGCTTCCATGTGCTCTCTAATTATCATCAAAGGGCTACTGGGTTACCAGCAAATACCAGTTTGAATTCTATTGGCCAGTCCCCATTAAAGTAAACTCACCAAATCAATTGTTAAATCATGAGTTAACACAGAGGTAAACTCCATTAATTCAATGGTACTGTCTAGGCAGGATTAACAGTAGGATTCAGCCCACCAACATTAAATCTTTAAGAACATTTTAAAAGCTTTGTTGGATGAGGTTAAAGGTCTATCTATTCCTGTTTCTCACAGTGACCAACTATATGCACTACAAATACAGTGTTAAGATAATAAATCTTTCCATAGCTGCTATCAATAACTGACATTCACTAACTGTATGCTTCTGAACAGGGAAGTTCCACTATAGCTAACATAGTAGTAAACAGAAACATAGCTGTGTTAGTCTGGAATATCAGTGTCCGAAAGGATCTTGTAGTACCTCTAAGACTGCAAACAAAAGAAGTTGAAGAATAAGCTTTTATATGCTTGGTTTGAGGATGTAGGCGAAGTCTATGCAAGCTTATGCCAAAACATCTTTCGCTCACAGTCTTAAAAGTGCTACAAGATCTCTTTGCATAGTAGCAGTAGTAGAAAGTATCCAAAAGATTTATCTTCCATGTTGTGATTTCTTTCACCAGATACCATGTTGTCCACTTAGAGATGGACAGTTCCATTGCACATTTGTTTTTAAAAACCAATCAGTGTTTGAATATCTTGGTATAACACAATATGAATCTTTAGAAACTCAAATGATAAACTCACATAAAAAGTTGTTCGAAGTTCATGAAGCAATGGGTGATAAGCCATGCTCCAAACCTGAAGACAGCAGCATTTATAAAAAAGTTGGTACTATTGGATATTGCATATGACAGTCCACTAAGAGGAGCTTTCTTCAGAGAATCCCTAATAGGAACAAAAGCCAAGAGAAAGAACCACAATTCATTATGAAAAAAAGAGGAGAAGGAGAGAGAAAAATGTGTGTGGGGCACTGATACCAAATTCTCTAAGAAGAGTAACATTGCCCCATCTGCACCTTACTTAAGACATGAATCCTCAACGCTTGATGGGGTAAGGGAATCACACCTGTTGGCTCATCTCCCCTACATCTATCCCACCTTGGGATGTGGCTCATATGTTCTTGCTAGACAAAACATATATTATACAGTTCCAACTATGTAGGTCCAGTAATGCAGTTCTTACCAATCATGATTGAGCAAATAGGTATTCAAGTGTGCTGTTAATGGATTCTATGTCTTCATTGCTTATAAATTGTGCCCAGTTATGAGCTGAGAACTAGAGCTTAGGAAGATGAGTCCAAATGTTGGGTGGGTGCATGCTCATGCCCCACTGCACATTGACTATATTATGCTCCGCTTAATTTAAATTAGCTTGGATTGCTCTTTAGTCTCCACAATTTATTCATATAAATTATTGGAACATGAATGTGAACGAGGGTGGTGTAACAGTTTGAATGTTGGACTATGACACTAGAGACCAAGGTTAAGATCTTGGCTTGGCCATGGAACCCACTGGGTGACCTTGGGCAAGTCATTTCTGACTTACGGTGATCCTAAGATGAACTTATCATGTGGTTTTTTTTGGGGGGGGCAAGATTTGTTCAGAAGAGGCTTGCCATTGCCTTCCCCTGAGGCTGAGAGAGTGTGACATGTCCAAGATCACCAGTGGGTTTCATGGCTGCGTGGGGAATTGAACCCTGTGTCTCCAGAGTCATAGTCCAACACTCAAACCACTATGCCATGATTTCCAATTACTAGTATTAAAATAAAGGAAGTAGCAACTTGATCACATGCAATGGAGGAAGGCAAATGCTGTGACTTTCTGCTTAGGGCTTAACTAGATTTGTCAGAATGCTCCAGGCTCTCCCTGGAATATTCTGGCCCCAAAGTCCACCTGAATCCTCCCTTTACCTGCTGCAGGTGTTTAGTGAATGATGGGTGACTGCCCTCTCATGTCACTGGACATCTCATTCTGACCTCTTGCATCCACAGAGCAACTCAGCAAGGATGCTGACAGGGACCATATGGGAAGGCTGTCATTGCAATGTTTTTCTCCTAGTTTTTGGGAAAACCTGGAGCAAAAGGTAAGCCTTTCTAATGAAGAACAAATGGCAGAAAACCCAAACTGGATGTAGGCATTGTGTAAAGAGCTTGGCCTGATTCAGGGCTTTGGGGCTATGTAGTGTGTGGTGTAGTGGTTTGAGCATTGGACTACGACTCTGGAGATCAAGGTTCAATTCATATCTCAGCCATGAAACCCAGTGAGTGACCTTGAACATGTCATAGTCTCTCAGCCTCAGGGAAAGGCAGTTGCAAACCTCTTCTGAACAAATCTTGCCATGAAAACCCAATGATAAGTTCATCTTAGGGTCACCATAAGTCAGAAATGAGTTGTCCAAGGTCACCCAGTGGGCTTCCATAGTCGAGCCAAAATTTGAATCCTGGTCTCCAGGGTCCCACTTGAGCATAAAAACTCACTGGGTGATCTTGGGCAAGTCAGTCTCTCAGCCTCAGAGGATGACAATGGAAACCTCCCCCCACAAAGAAAGTTGCCAAGACAACCCTAAGATAGGTTCGCTTTAGGATTGCCATAAGTCAAGATAATGACTTTGAAGCAAACAAAAGGGGAGGGGGGAACTTAGGGTTTATAGGCATTTTAGAAAAGCCCCCCGATAACAAAATAGAAAGATCCTGCTGTTTTCCTCCCTCCCATGTTCCCTCTGCATCCCTCTCTGTTTCTCTCAAAATATCTCTGTCTCTATATATGTCTCCCTAATATATAATTCAGACATAAAACCATGTCCTAAAAACAGAGCATTTAATTTGCATGCAATCTTTATTACCTGTATGGACCCTCTAAGCTTGCTTTGTATCTTTCAAAAAATCTGTCTTCTCTTGTCAAGGAAACCACTGTTCTTATATTTTCCACAGCTTCTGTTGAAATCTAAGATTGGGAGGAAATAAAAAGAGTTTGAAGTTGGATAAATATGGTCAGTGTGGCAGATAAGAAGACAGCTGGCTGGTGATGAAGAAAAGAGCTCAGAAAAGTAAAAAGACAAAGGTAGTCTGAGAGAAATCTGAAGTCAGGGGATGTGGACAGCAGAAGGTTGTGCTTTGAGATTGTGGTGAAGCTTTAAGAGGGCAGCAGAGACAAGCACCAGAAAAATTCAGTAAGAGGTCTGATCAGCAACAAAATTTGATGGTCAGGGTTACTTTTGACCTCGCCATATCCAGATAGATAAGAGAGAACTTACTCTTCCAGCTTCTTCAAGGGCTTTTTGATCCTTTGCCGCATGACCAGACATGGCTTTAAGTCTAATGCCATGTGCACCAGCAATTATGGGAATACAGCCCAGGATGAGCAATGTTAATTGCCAACCATGTACAAAAGCGATAATAAGTGCAGTCACAAGTGTGAAAAAATTCATGGTTAATACGCTCAGTCGACTTCCAGTAGCCTAAAAGTAAACCAAACAAACACAAAGTTCTCATTTTGCCAGCACAAAGAATCTTTTTAAAGCCTCAATGAGTGTAGTATTTTCACTTTAAAACTGCAAATTTTAAAAGTAATATGACAACTCAATCTTTCATTCTCTTACTAAAATTGTGAGTTAGTCAGAATGACAAGTTCAACCAAGAAAGCACTCTCCTCTTGCCAAGTCATGCTACTAAACTTTTTAGAAAGCGACAGTAGTCTCACACAATAGCAGTTTTTTAACACAGCTTCTCTTTGATAGTTAGCACAAGCAATTAGGATTTTTAGCAATGCACCATGGGATGAATGGAAAGCCACCTCTTCATTCCAACATGATGTCAGCAGGCAATAGTACAATACTCCTAGTATTGCAACAAACTCATCCTTGGGAAATTCAGCAATGCAAATCATCCCTTTGTCTGCTCTCTCTTGGCCCTATGTCCTGTGGCTTGTGTACAGGATGAGAAAATTCAGCTTATGGCAGGCTGCATCATTGACACAGAAGCCACAAAATAAGACACTGACAGTTGAAAATTTAAAGTGTTTCAACACCTCCTTAGTACAAACACTACAATTAGTATTTCAAAAAGGAAAAGTATGAAAGAGTAGAAAACATACTCCTTTAACTTGAGAAGCATCTGTTGCAAGTCTGGTTAGCAGAACACCAATACCATTGTTATGGTCATCAAACCATCCAATTTCCTAAAAATAAAAAAGTAGTTCAAACCACATTTGCATCTGCAAATATTTCTTGGAAATAATGTTGAGGTTATTTGGGGTTATATCAATTAAATATTCACTAAACTGAACATTAAGGCTTAGAATCCAGAGACAGATGTGTTAGTCTGAAATATCAGTATACATATCAGTAGCACCTTTGAAAGTAACTGTGTAGAAGAAGTGATAGCATAAGCTTTTATAAAAATCTTACGTTACAACCTCTTCTACACAACTAGTCTCAAAGGAGCTGCAAGATCCCTCTGCATATCAAGGCTTAGGTTCATCTTTTCTAAGCTAAATATTGCTGAGGGTTTACCATAAATAATATAAAATATTAGTGGTTTTTAAAAATGGGTTTGTTAATTAACTCAGTTTAAAAAATCAACATGATCTTAACTTGAAAACTTTGGAACTATCCTTAAATAGACTGGTCTTAAAAATTCTGTGGGCCTGTTTGGACTTTTATTGGTCCCAGGAATGATGAGGAAGGGTGGCAAGACCCTGTTTGAAACACTATAGAGTTGCTGCCGGTATGTGTAGACAGCACTGAACTAGATGAATTGATTATCTAACTTGGTATAGCGCCTTCCAATATATCTGTGGCGTGTTACAGACCGCCCGTTTGGGGTAGCCTATAAGTGGCCCTTTCCCCACTGTATCGAGGCCTCAGCTGCCACAGTGGCAGCCTCCCAGGCCCCGATCCGCCGCTTTCCAGGCCACGGGGAAGCGGCAAAAGGCCACTTCCCTACGGCCTGGAAAGGGGTGTCCTTGGGGCTTCAAGCCCCAAGGACACCCGGCAACGGCAGGGAGGAGGAGAAAAATAGCTTTCTCCTCTGTGTCACTGGTGCAGCCGTCTAAAGGCTGCACCAGTGACGCAAACCTCAGAAAGAGATCCGTTTTGGAGCTCCTTCTCGTGCCGCGGAAAGGGCGCTCTAGGCACCCTCATGCGGTGCGACACCGTCATGTCCGCGCCGCCTCGTTTGGAGGTGGCGCGTTCGTGATGTCGTAATGGCGGCCCCCCCGTGGAACGGGCAACACCATTTTGTACGGACCGGGTCCGTACTAGGGTTAGGGGCGTCAGGAAGTGACGTACCCCAGGATGTACTTTTATGCCCATTTGTAACGGGCCTGTGTTTGTGCCTAAACTTTCCTAAAATAATTTGACGCATACTTTTATGAATACAGTGTACCCTTGTTATACGCTGGGGTTTGGTTCCAAGATCCCTCGTGTATAACAAAATCCATGTATGCTCAAGTCCCATTAAATATAATGACATAGCAAAATGGTGTCCCTTATAAAAATGGAAAATCAAGGTTTGATATTTGAAATTTATACTTTTCTTGGACATTTTCAAACCATGTATGTTTGAATCCATGTATAAAAAATGTGTGTATAAGAAGGGCCAACTGTACTCTTTACCTTGAATATATGAAACATGTGTATTTTTACTTTGATATAAGGAAGCCAATGGATCAAAGGCAAAGTCCCCCCCTACAATTGTGTTCTTGTTCCCCCATATATACTATATTCTGTTGCTACCTGTTGAAGCAATGCTTTGAATGAATATGAGCGCAAACGCATAGTCAGCGCTTCCCCAGACTTCCCAAACATGAATCCCTGAAAAAGAAAAAAAATAATTATATTTAATAGTATATTCTAGGGATACGTTCCAACATTTTAAAAATTAAAACATTTTAAAAACCAACTTCCTGTAGATGGGGATGATATTGATTGGAACAGAGTGCAATATGAATCATGAAATTCTTTAACCTCAGCTGACAAGAGATTCATGAGGGCTTACACTTCTCTGCTGTGTAGAAGGTGGAAGAGGCAAGAAAGGATTTAATTGTCCTGTGAATGATTTGTAGTTTTGTAGTGATAAATCCTCTCTAAGCAAGATGTGCGGGAAAATCTTTGCTTGTGAGATTGTGCGAATGTCCTGCCTTTTTAAACTCCTGATTCCCCCCCCCATGTGATAAAGTCCTAAGAAAGAGTATAGTGCAGTAATCTACTATGGCAACAAAATATCCTAAAAGCACTAGATTCCATCTGATCTTGGAAGCTAAGTGGTCAGCCCCCTGGATAGCACTTGGGTGGGAGACTGACAATGCCTATCAGGTGCTGTAGACTATATTTCAGAGAAAAGGAGTGGCAAAACCACATCTGAGTACAGTATTTCTTGCCTGCGAAAACTCTATGAAATTTATGGGATCACTATAAGTTGATCGGCAACTTGAAGGCACATAACACACACATAGGGCACTACAGAGCAATTATCTTAATATCAATACTGGGAAAGGTCCTAGAACAGATCTTTAACCAGTTAATCTTTGGGCATTTAGAAAAAATGCTATGATTACTAAAAAATCAGCATGCATTTGTAAAGCAGTCAAACCAGACTAATCCCCCCCACCCCAATTGAGTTACAAGCTTGGTACTTCAGGAAATGTTATTTATACAGTGTATCTTCTTTTTGGTCAGGCTACTGATAATATTCTTTATGATATTCTTGGAGAAAAATTGATAAAAAGGGGACTAGGTGATGTACATGCGCATCACTCCCATTGAATAATATGGGGTATAACCATCCACATTTTTTTGCCATCCACAAAAGGTGGTGGTGGAACTGAACCCCAACATAAGGAAGGTTCCACTCTAATACTTTTAAGAGGATAGGATTCAAGAACTTAATGGATTTCATAATTGGGCCAAAATGAATTTCTACAGGCATAAAATTACATATTACATTTAGGTTGAAAAAAAATCATATACACTTATCCCTCCATAATTGTGGCTTTGATTATTCACGGATTTGATTAATATGTTCTCTCTAGGAATATCTAAGTCCTCCAGTGCAACTCTATGGTCAACTTTAACTAAAGGTTGCACTGAAAGACTTAGAGATTCCTAGAGAGAATACTCTACTAGGCATTTGTAGCTCCTCCAGTGCAGTTCTCTGGTCAGTGTCTGTCGGACGTTGGCCACAGAGTTGTGCCAGAGGACCTAGAGATTCCTAGAGAGGTGTACTCTCAGTAAAAACATGGTATTTTTGTTATTTGCAGTTTTTCCATATTCACGGGGGTCTTGTGCCCCTAACCTTAGAGAATATGGAGGGACAAGTGTACACATATATAAGTTTCACAGCAGGATATGTGAAAAGGACCCATGGACCACAAGGTAAACATGATAGTGTGATGCACTGGGGAAAAGCCAATGCAATTCTAGGCTGCAAGAACAAAATATACTGTCCAACTAAAGAGGAGTAGCAGTAGTCTGCTTTGGTCAGACCTTGAACAAGCTGCAATGTGTCCAGAGAAGATAAAGGGTCTGGAAACAAATCCTTTTGAGGAATGGTTCAGAATGTTTGCACATTATTACACCAGTCTCTTTTGTGCTGCAGTTGTGCGATCAAAAATAAAATGGCAGCATACTGATTTAAGAGCAGCCACCACCACACTTTTTTCATCCAGGGCCTGCTTCCCCCATCATTCTGTCTTCGTATCCTCTCTCTTAACTCTGCTTTCCCTCCTATGCCTTTAGGTTTTTTTAAAGTCAACTCCCCCCCAAAGAAAAAAAAATTCCAGAGATCTGCAGCCACAATTAAAGCTTTTAAAAGCATTTAAAAAACTTTGAAGCTTCAGAACTCTGAACTGTGCAAACAAAACAAAACAAAAACCCCAGGGATTTTTTAAATAAAAAAATAATAGCAAGGTGGAGGAGGGAAAGGAAGGAAGAGAGGACAGTGACAACATGTGACTGCCAATAGTGCAAGTGCCCTGGGAATGGCTTTTTGCACCCAGGACATTGTGTGATTGGCAGTCCTGCACAGGTTCCCTATGTAAATGAAAAGAGATGGCTGGGGACAGGGCAGCTACAAGAGGGAAGTGGCACTGTGTGATCAATATCGCTGATGCCACTTCCTTCCCAGGGGAATCATAGTTCAAAAGTCATGTGTGATAATCTCCTTTGACACATTTAGCTGGGAGAAGAGGAGAGGTGGTACAATAGCTATTTTACATAACTAGTGTCATGTGCAAGATGGAGTAAACCTGTTTTCTGTTGCACTAGTAGACAGGATCCAAACCAAGGCATGTACATTACAAAAATGAGATTCTGGCTAATGTAAGGAATCACTTTCAGATGGTGAGAGTTGGCCAACAATGCACTAGCCTACCATAGAAGGTGATGGGCTCTCCTTTGGTTTATAAGTGGAGGTCAATAGCCACTCTCAAGGCAGGGGGGACAAGATAGCAATTGAGAGAATTTGTATGAGGAAGTCATGTAGTCAAATGATGGTCACAGAAAAAAATGTAGCTAACTGGAAGGTAATCAGAGCTGCTACACAGCAAATCAACAGAAAAAATGGTAACACTTTTAAAAAGAGGTATTCCTTGTTTTTTATACTTTCTGAGTATGTTTGTACATGATCATAGTGTCACTATCCCTTTCAGATGTTCTTTTCTAACAAACTGATATTTAATAAGTCTTATAGTAGTGCTTACCTGAACTACATATGTGATTAAGCTGATAACTCCCAGCATAAGAAACAACAGAGAATACAACACTGTGCTTTGGCTTTTCTTTGTATCATCTTGTTCTTGGAAAACCTGGATTGCAAAACATATCATTAATCACCATTGCAGAAAATAATTACTTCCAAAAATTCCATTTAGTTTAGTTTATGTTTAGATCTGTAGAAACAACTGTTTCAGACTCTAGCACACCATTGCAAGCCAACTTTGATTCTTCTACTCTTTCTTTGTGGAATTAGCAGACTTTTCTTCAGATGCCACCTTATTACACTGACTGCAACTGCCCCCTCAATAGATTTCAGCAATTTCTCCCTTGTTTTTATGTTGCATAGTACTCTGCAGTACCAGTGTTGTTTTTATACAAAAATGTCTATATAATTACATATAATTCAAAAGGTTTGTCTGACAGAACTCATTAATGCAGTTCTTTGACATTCTAGAACCAGAAGATCAAGCTTGGAAAAAAATGGCCATGTGGTCTGGGAAAACCTGGGAGATGTAGTACAAAAAACTACATTTCCAAAACTTTGCAATACAGGGTAAACACTTTGACCAGCACGCTCTCTCCCTCTATCTGTGCATAGCTAGACAGAACAACCAACCAATGTAGACAAGAATATCTCCTTGTTCAATGAAAAAAAGAACGAGAAAAAATATTAAGAAAATGTCAAAAAGACTTGGAGAGTGGAAAAGAAAGATTTTGCAGAGGCTGATTCAAAGGTTACTGAAAAGTCCTACACTTACCCCAATGATTTTACCAAACACAACTGCAAATGCAGGAATAACACCGCCTCCAATGGCAGCAGCAATTACACCAAACACTATGTAGCAAAATTCGGGCTTATTCAGGGCCAGAATTCTGGAATAGGGCACCTCAGGGAGCTTCTCTTCCTGCAAGAAAATTAACTCCAGTTGTCACCAGAGGCTGAAAATACTGCAAGACAATATAATTGCTAGGCAACTGAGCACATTAGCAAATTAACCACATTAGCAAAATACGGCAGTACAAAGAAATTCACATAAATCACTATATAAGGAAACATATTGTACTGTGTATATTGTATTATGTACATTGTTGATTTCTATGATCTCAGATCATTAATTGTTCATTCAAGAATGTGGGCAAACAAAAAGGAACAAAATGCTAAGTTAGATCAAAATCAGTCTGAAAGGGCAATTGAAAAGTCAAATGGAAAGCAACTTTAATTGATTAATTGTGCTCTTACTGTCTTATATTATTAATGGTTAACAATGGATAATTGGAATTTTATTTTGTTACAGACTGTGACTAATTGGAATTTATTTTGATCGCTTACTATTTTAATGCTATGATGTGAAGAGCTGTGAGTTCATTCTTTACATTCTTTTTAAAATCATGGTTATCAACATTAAAATGAAATAAATGAAAAGGCTCAGAAAGCTAATAAAACCATATCAGAAAATTAATGTGGATATTCTACATAGCATGCACACATACACTGTATGTGTGTGATTTACCTGCTTTGGAGTTTATGCACATCACCAGTTTCCCTTCTGTCCAATGACTATGTAGCTGTGCTTTGTGTAGCAAATATGTGATTTGGCAGAAAGAACTCAAGCCTTGTACCCATTCCATCTTACATATTTCTATGACATGGGAACTGGAGCAGCTCTCTCTCTCTGTTTTTGACATAGGATTCCTTGTGCTCAGGTTCTTGGCAAGTTACTGTACTTTGCTTCTAGACTCATCAGTTTGTCCTCTGAGAAATGTGAGTGACCACACCCACCATAACAGCCATTTTGTGAACAATCTAGTTTCCTCACCATGACATCCCTTTTGAACACCCACATTTTCAAAATTCCAAATGATTCCAAAAGTTTGGGGACTTTTGGCTATTAGACTGTCTCTTGCTGACTGGCAATACAGCCTTTGCAACTGAAATGTTGATCTGGACCTTAGCAAATCAAACAGGAGTTCAGCTAGAGGCTTTGCCCAGATCTTGAGCTTGAGATGGACCATCTGTCTCTATTTTTAAATGTGTTATAAGCATTCATAGAATCATAGAATCATAGAGGTGGAAGAGACCATAAAGGCCATCCAGTCCAACCCCCTGCCATGCAGGAAATCTCAATCAAAGCATACCTGACAGATGGCCATTCAGCCTCTGTTTAAAGACCTCCAAGGAGGGAGATTCCACCATGTGATATGATAGACCTGTTTAAATATTTGAAGGGATGTCATATTGAGGAGAGAGCAAGCTTGTTTTCTGCTGTTCCAGAGACTAGGACCCAGAACAATGGATGCAAACTACAGGAAAAGAGATTCCACCTCAGCATTAGGAGGAACTTCCTGACAGTAAGGGCATTCATGAATTTATCTGATCATTTACTGCATCCTTATTTAAGAAAGTTTCTTTTTCTTTTCTAATCTAAAACTGTTCTCAGCAATTCATGGTGGACATATGGGAAGCTAGCTGACTTTTGTTTCAACATACAAAATATTTGGGTTAGAGCTTGATGCTAAAAAATGAAAGTAGTCTTGGACAGAGTGCAGTGCATTCATTTCCAGAGCCACTTGAAACCACTTTTTGGAAGTATCATCATTATATTCAATCCAAGGGTGATTTTCCTTTCTAGGATGAAACTCTGAAGTGATACTTTCTCCATCTGATTTCCTTCAGTACTGATACTATTTCTTTACCAAGTTTAATTCTTTCCTTAAAACAGTTCTGTTACAAGCCATATTGGAACATACTATCACAATCATTAGATAAATCTTTGGAAATCTTGATTTTGTATTTAAGCTCCATCCAGAATATGAATCCATCAGCTTCAAATATTTTAACTTGGCATGTCATCAACTCCAAGCCTGAACAATGATCACGCACCACACAATTTACAAAAAAACCCACTGTATCTAATATTGCTTAATAAAATGGAATGGCCTATTTAGAATGTTACGCTATCATTGCAAGGTATGTTAGAAAGCATCTTAGCACCAACCACTTTATCTTTCTTTTCTTTCTTCTTCTTCTTCTTCCTCTTCTTCTTCCTCTTCTTCTTTTCAGAGTATCTTTTAGTAGAAACCCTACTGATGCTGAGTCTGTTAGACATTCTTCGAATGCTTCCTGCAGTAATCACTTCTGTGATTCCAAAAGGATTTTCATAGATGTTTCCCTCAAGATCATTTAGCTCATCTTCCCCAAAGCTGTTTCCATCATCATCATCATCATCATCAACATCATCATCAGTTGCCTCCAAATCTGTTTCTTCTTCTGTTTTACCAGCTTGATCATCTCCATCATAAGACTAAAGACAAAAATAATCCACTTTAAATAACATGTTAATTAATAATTGTGACAAAATGATAACTAAATCTAAACATTAAATCTACATGTTTTACATAAATGTCCCAAGAAGCAAGCTTTAGCATAGCTCTAACATACAGTGCACCCGTGTTGCATGTGCACCATATGCGGCTTCAAGCTTACACTCAAGCCACACGACAATTAAAAAAGTGGTGTGTGCACCCATGGTGCACACTACGCCGTGAACACGCATCCCATTGTTTGCAATGGGGGGTGAGCATATGTGAAATTCCCCTTACGCGGGGGAATCCAGAACGGAAGGGCCCACTGTACATGACATTTTTGGTGCAAAAGTCCCATTGTCTCTTATTACCTGCTGTGTTACAAGGGCATAGTAAACTCCTTTATGTGCCATGAGTTCATCATGTGTTCCTTGTTCAACGAGAACACCCTTCTCAAATCCTGCAATAATATCTGCTGTTCTGATTGTAGAAAGTCTGTGAGCAATCACAATGGTGGTACGCCCAGCCCTGGCCTTGGGAAAGAAAGAGAAAAACGCCCAATAACATTAATGTCCATACACAAAGGAAACTTGCAGAGAAATTGTTTAGAGCAATCATATCCATAAATTTTTGGCACATAACACATACTTAACAGTTATTTCAAGTATATTCCTCTTAGTATCCTCTTATATTTAACTATATATTACAGCTCTCATTACCTTCCATGTTTGCTATCAACATTTGCTTCTCACATTTACTATTCAGTCTATGCTTATATTTATGTAGTTTACATAGCATTTATATACTTTGATGACATACAGTGGGCCCTTGGTATCTGCTGGGGGTTTTGGTTCCAGGACCCAAATTAAAGTTTTATTTTTTAATCCTTTTTTAAGGAGGGGGTTGTATATATTGTATTTTTTAAAATGTTGTACGCCGCTTTGATTGTGGTAACAAAAAACGGGATATAAATTAAAGTTTTATTTTTATTTATATTTCTAACTTCCCCTTTGAATACCAAAATCTGTGGATGCTCAAGTCCCATTAAATAAAATGATATAGTAAAATGGTGTCCCTGATATAAAATGGCAAAATCAAGCTTTGTTTTTTGGAATTTATATGTCTTAAAAATATTTTCAAGCCATGGATGGTTGAATCCATGAATAAAGAATATGTGAATATGAAGGGCTGACTGTATTTTCAAGTAGCGGAGGATTAAATCTGTGGATGCAAAGGGCCAACTGTACACTTTTTCAACTGATTTATTATTCATTCACAGCAGAAGCTCAGTTAACTATATTAGAAATAGAATATGCTGAGCTTCAGTAGGGAGAGGCGGGATATAAATAAACATTATTATTATTATTATTATTATTATTATTATTATTATTATTATTATTATTATT
>NC_056527.1:39364674-39439331 GCF_019175285.1 Sceloporus undulatus | reverse complement strand
TTCTATGGTTATGGCTATTTAAAGCAATGGAGTCATGCACTCCATCATTTTTCCTTAGACCAAGCATCTGTTGTTCAGAGACTCTTTATAAAATGGAAGCAATCCACTTATTCATAAGAAATCAGAAATCAGATTTGTGACCCTTCCCTTCTGGAATATGCAATTATATTAACAGAACCACTAACAAGAGCTGTAATTCATTAAAATCTAACAGCTAAAATTGATCACTCATTACATAGAAAGTTCCTTCATCAGTTTCAATACTACTGATTGGCTTCAGCAAATCTGCATAAGGTTGATATTTTATATAGCTATACAGCTATGAAAATAAATGTCTTCAAGCACAATCTACCATTTAATCTCCCCGTCCCCCTGATTATGGGCTTGTAGCCTGGCTTAGGTCACAGTTGGACTCAACGAACTGTTCAATAAATACATATTAATAAGAACTCCCTGATGGTAAACTGCTTGACAGTGGTGGTCATCTTGATGGTGGACTCACCTTAATTAGAAGCTTTTAAACAGAGGCTTGATAGCCATCTGTCAGAGATGCCTTGCCCATGGATTCCTGCTCTGGTAAAGGGTTGTACTAGATTGCCCCTGGCACTACCTTTCAATGTTATGATTATCTCTTATCGCAAGGCCTCGTTGGACCCTCTCAATGGGTCTTCAGCCATGTCACTTACTACAGCTACCATGAAAATACCCCCATGATATGAATTCTTCCTCTTTATTTATTTCCTATCCACAAAATGTCTGTTTTTATATTTACTGCTGAATGGTGAGCAAGTCATGTTTGTACTCTGAACTAAGAGTGCATGTATATGGCACTACATTTATTCACACACTGGCTTAAAGTTCTTTATATTAGTTTCAGTTCTCTTGCCAGAACTCTTTAAGCTTTTAAAACAGTGTGAAACATAGTAGAACATTTACCTTATCCAGTGCTGCTTGCACTATGGATTCACTCTGGTTATCCAGAGCAGAGGTAGCTTCATCCAGCAACAGAATCTTGGGGTTTCTGGCTAAGGCACGAGCAATAGCAATGCGTTGTTTCTGCCCTCCACTCAGCTGAGCTCCCCTTTCCCCAACCATGGTGTTAAATTTCTGGGATATTCAAAGCAAAGAAACCAATGAAGTTGCTTCTAATGTTTATAGTTAGTTTGAAAAACAAGAAAAGGTAATCATGACCCAAGTAAAAGCATTACATACATTCCACAGCCCCATCCCCAAAACCCCCTTTTCCAATCAAGGAAGATTTTCTGGTTTTGTTTCTGTGTGCAGGATACAATATCTCCCTGAATAT
The DNA here is from genome assembly GCF_019175285.1 of Sceloporus undulatus. Taxonomy (NCBI): domain Eukaryota; kingdom Metazoa; phylum Chordata; class Lepidosauria; order Squamata; family Phrynosomatidae; genus Sceloporus; species Sceloporus undulatus. The sequence continues at coordinate 39,438,025 of NC_056527.1, read as the reverse complement.
AGGAAGAGAGGAATCTAATGACTTCCAATATTGACTGTCATACAAATGGTACTAATAATAGTTTTATCTCTCAGTTCATCAAGGACAGCTTCACCACCAACAGCAAGAAACACTTCTGGGGGGGGGGGGGGGAATGCTATCCTGCCATGTGGTAACCCAGATTAATTCAATTGTGCAAAAAGCCTGAACAAACCATTCAATTGATTTAGTTAACTATTTACACTGGTCTCTTAATGATTCCAGTAAGATTAAAGATAACATTTTCTGGAAAGAATTTTTGCTAGCAAAAGGAAGTAAACAAAGCACTGAATGACTGAATGAAAGCATCTCAATGATTAACAGCAACTAAACAATGACAAATACAGCTGACATTTGATACTGGCACTATAGCCCCAGTTACAACAACAACAACATGTACAGCGCTGTGTAAATTTACAGCGCTTCATAAATAAAGGTTAATAATAATAATAACAACAACAACAAATTATCAAGGCAAGAAGACTTCCAAATGAAAAGTGACAAAATTATCTGTCTTATGAAACATTCTAAAGAAACTATGCGGTAAGAATAAATGTGCTTGTAATCATTAGTTTTCTGTCAGTTTGCCTGTAAAAATCTATGTGAGACAAAGGGGACCCCACCCAAAAATGTGATCATGCATCAGTCAAACCAAGAATCACTGAAATGGAAAATACTGAATATACTGTTTTCATATATTATAAGCAGTTTCTGTGAGCCGCCTTGGGTCCCTCCGGGGAGAAACGCAGCATATAAATGAAATAAATAAATAAAAATAAATAAATAAACAAACCTATATATTACAAATATATAGTTGTCCTTGCACATCTGTAACATACATTTGTCAGACACTTACTTCAGGAAGTTTTGATATGAAGTCGTAAGCATTGGCTTCTTTAGCTGCTTGTTCAATCTCAGCATCAGTAATATCCTCTCTGCCATACCGAATGTTCCCTGCTATTGTGGTAGCAAACAAAACTGGTTCCTGGCTTACAATGCCAATGTTTTCTCTCATCCATTTGATATTTAGTGAACGGATATCATGCCCATCTATGGTAATCTAGGAGAAAATTGAAGGAGGTTGCAAGAGCTACAAAAGCAGATTCTAAATCAAAGTAATTAATAATGGGAATCAGGTAACTTTATTGAACAGATGATAACTTAAATGATAAGTTCAGTAATAATATGCTGGAACCTGGACTTTTTGACATTATAACATTTTGACAATTTTTTGAAAATTCTATTGCAAAATTAGAAACTGTAGGCTGAATACAGCCTAACTGAGTTGTGTTTAGGTCCCTTTAAAGTCCATGGGACAAGTTAGTCATAAATTATGATTTCAATAGAACTAAACAGCTTAGTTGGAATCCAACTCTTTTTATATCGTTTGTTATCAAACCAAGCTAAGATTTTGATCCAATATCTTTCCATGGCCAAGTGAAGATTCAAACCCTGGTCTTTCAGAATCCTACTACACTCAAGCTACTACATCAAGAAAGTGCAGTGCTACATCCCAAGGATGATCCAAGGAATCTTTTCTAGTGTACTTGGGCCTCTCATCCTCCTTCCCCCGCCATCATTAAAACTTGAGTTATGACTAACTTGTCCCATTAATTTCAAAGGGAGCTATGGAATTAATTTACTCTCATTTGTGGTTTTAAAACTTTTATATCCTGTAACTTCATACACTTAACAGCAAAGCAATTAATAAATTACTTCTGCTCCTAAGAATAATAAATTACTTTTGCTCCCAACATCTTCACCCCCTGCTTCCAGGTTCTATCTAAACAGAATGAGACACATACCATTTATATATGCTTTTCTGATGCATGGATAGGAAGTACCTGTGTCTCTTTAGGAGGTGACATGCAACTTATTCCTCTGGATAGAAACGTGGGGTAGGAAGAAAGGAAATGCAAGACATTAAGTCTCTATCTCACAACAATTTTGGGAGGGGTGTGGGTGATGGGGAAAGAAGCTCTAAATCAGGAGGTGTATTTTCTCCATCTTAAGGACAGTGAGAAACTTCAGAGGATGCATGCATGGGTCCTGCCTTGTTGACCGCTGCCTGACAAATGACACATTTAATCATGAGCACTACACAGAATCAGTGTTAACAGAACAGGCATTAAAAACAACAAATAGTCTTGTGGTGTCTTAAAGGGAAACAACTTTTACTGTTGAACATTTTAAAAATTGTGGTGATATTATTTATTTATTGTAGGGATGAGTAACTGTGGTGTTCCAGACTGCAACTTCCATAATTCTTCACCATCAATTACATGACTAAGGATGATAGGAGTTGTAGGTGACAAATATCTAGAGGATCACTGTTGCTCAGCTCTAACATACTGGGTGACTTTAAAATTTAAATTTAAAATTACACTTAAAATCAATTACAGTATTTCTATTGGGTTTGCTAACATAATGGCATGAGATCAGGTGTCAAACAGCAATGATTTCCAGATATAATTTTTAGTAAACTACTTTAAAATACGCACACACACACAAAGTGGTGTTTAGTTGAACTGAAATTTTTATAGCTGTGGTTCAGTCAAAGGTACCTGTCCTTCAGCTGGATCATAGAATCTCTGCAGCAGTTGAATTGTAGTGCTTTTCCCACAACCACTGGCACCAACAAGAGCTATGGTCTTCCCAGGCTGGATTTTTAAGTTCAGACCTTTAAGAATCTGGAATTATTAAAAAACAGAGGTTGGACATAGTGAAGCTTGCAAGCCATATGCACCCCTAGGTGCCCATGTTTGTGCCACGGAAGCCCCCCCCCCAACCATCAGTCCTCCAAACCCTTCCTTCCTTTAAAAAAATCTGAGTGTGATTTTGGGTCAACGTGGGGCAATTTTTGCCCCCAAAACAATGCCAAAAGTTCCCCAAACATGTGAAAACATATGAAAATACTGCCTGTCCATGCACACATAACCCTATACTGGTCATAAATGCCTCCATTTTTTCTCTGAAGTCCTTCTCAAAATGGCAACAGGAAGCAATATGATGTCATTTCTGCCCTTTTGAGAGGGATTGCTGAGCAAAACCAAGGTATTGGGGGTTTCCATGTGAGGTGCAGCCCAAGGTGGTCAAGGAGATTAGCCCCTTGCCCCATGCAGTTGCCCACCCTTGTTTTAAACAAATACAACTTTGACAATTTATCCATCTTAATATGTAGGCCAATAATATAATGAAATAAAAAATGAATTTCACAGGTGAAAGGTGATATACAGTGGCATGTTGTAGTTAGCAGAAACTGTAAAAACTATATACAGGAAACCCCCACTTGATGGGTTAAAGACCAGAGGAGGGTCAGAAAGTGGAATTGGTTGAAAAGTGGAACCCAGGTTTTGTTGGCTTGCAAACGCATCTTGGCCACTGAAGATGTAAATGACACATTATATATAATTTTTTAAAATATGCAAAACTTAAATTAACACAGTGTGTGTGAGTGGTCCTAAGTGAGCCTCTTAGATATCTAGAATTGATGAAAAAGCAGAACTCCTGTTAACTTAATATGACTTAATATAACTTGACTGTAATTCGCAAGTGTTGAAAGAGTGAGACATCTTAAAATGAGGCATCAAAAGGCAGGGAAAGCCTGTACTCCAGAGTTGCTTCTTAAGGAGGATCCTTGGAACTGACAAGAACATTCCAGCCCAAGCAGTGAGGGCAAAACTTGGGATCTATTCAATACAAGGCCAGGCGTGGATAAAAGCTTTTAAGTACTGGCTAAAGATCTCCAAAATGAATTCTAGAAGATCCCCCAAACTCTGCCTAGAAGAACAGCTAGTTATTGGCTCTGCCCCAACTTTTGGGTTTGTCAACTATCCCTAGTTTTGTTCCAATTAGGCTTTTCTCCTTTCAGCAGGGCACACAGTTCAGGAATCCCTAAAATTAAGGATTTGGGACATCAGCATGCAATCAGATATAGCTTTGTTAGCTGGGTGTAAATCTCTTAACTGGTTAGCTAAAAATAAAATGGTATTTGGCCTAGAAAATTATCTTGAGTTGCATTTAACACAGAGCCAGAGAACAGCCTTCACCAGAGCTAGATTTGAACAATTGAACTCAATAGTAAGAACAGGATGGTTTCAAAAAATACCTTATTATGAAAGATTACATATCTGTGGAGCCCCAGCTATTGAGGATACTCCACATATCCTGTTTGACTGTTGTTTATATGATAAGGAGAGATCACACTTTTTACAACCATTCTTGGAAGAATGACTTACTGGGACCTTTCAGCTAAATTGTCGTATCTTTTCTCTGGAGAGAACATACATATAGTGCGATGTGTAGCTAAATTTGTAGTCAATGCTGCTCGCTCAAGAGATCAGTTTATGGTACAAAATGGGGTTTTGTGTCATGGCGATGAGTTCATTTAAACATTTCATTGTTATCTTCCACTTTGTTTTAGCTAGTCTTATTTTAGACTATTTTATTTTGTATCCTACTTTTTGTCTGTGTCCGTTTTAACCCCTTATTTGAGTTTTTAAGTGTGACTCAGTTTTATCTTTGTAGATACACGGACATTCTGATATTTTTATCTTGTATTTTATATGATGTAATTTTGTAACTGTATTTAGTATTCTATTGATATGGTCAGCTGACTAATCAATAAACTTTTTGTTGTTGCTGTACTCACTTAGCATATTTGACAGAGACACTGCTTGTTTTTACTATAAATAATACTTTTACTATGTAAAATGAGATGCACATTAAAAAAACCCCCAATTATCAACATTTTTTCACTAAACAAACAGAAAAAAAGCAGTAAGCATTCCACTTATACAAATGTCTGTATCTGCAACAGAGGAGGTTGGTAGAAACTTACTTGAATATCAGGCCTAGAGGGGTAGCTGAAATGGATGTTTCTGAATTCGATCTCTCCTCGGAACCTGTCTGGTTTAAACCCCTCAGTGGAGCTACTATCAATGGGACGAGACTGAAAAGATAATTTGAAAGCATGTTATATTTCAATAGCTGCATAGACATGTTTTTCCACTTTCTTTCTAATGACAAATAAATGAAAGAGTGTACTTTGTCAAAGGCCATACTGTTTTCCTATATCTAAGGTTGTACTTGTGGATAATCATGGCTAAAGCGAAGCATGATTCACAGCTAGTTCACAGGGCAAAACTTGGATATATAAGAATAAAAAGCAAAAGCTCACCATAAAAACTTATTGGTTACGAAGGATTACTGTGCAGTCCTCATAAATGCCTTAAATGTATTGGTTGAAGCTATTTTAAAAAATTATCTCATAATAAATCAGTGACCTAAGTGCATGAACTCACTTTCTGTCCTTCTTCAATGGCATCCTGCCCATAACTTGCCTGAACAAAGCTTTTAGAATTGAACTGGCCAGGATGTATTACTAGCATTGCTAACTTGCTAGTTTTAAATCTCTGAAAGTCAAAGTGAAGTTCGTATGGCCTTTTGCTTCCCATTCCCAGCTCTGATAAATAATCAGATATTGTAAATGGAAGCATCCATTTAAAAACAAAGGTTCAAATGCAATATTGTATGCAGAACCCACCCTCGGAAATGTTCAAGTAAGGGGATTCTGTTATCCTCTTCAGGAAATCTAAAGCTTTTAACCATGTCAACAGGTTGTAATCATCCTGTTGGGAGACTGAGGTTATTCTATAATGAGCTGTTGACTATTAGGTCATGAAAAACTAACGAAGGACTTGGTAGGGTTATTCTTCTGTTATAGAATACCAGAGGGAGAAATTTCTCAGTGAAATATGTGTCAAAGAAAGACAAACCAACAAATTTCAGTTTCACATAGCAAATCAATGTACAGAACTGTACAGTACATAAAATCTGGCTATGTGTGCTAACAGAGAGCATGGTGTAGTGGCCTGTGTGCTGGACTAGGATTCTTGGAATATGAGGACCCAAATTCTGCTTCGCCATGGAAACCCACAGCTTCCGGACCCAGTACAAGGTGTTGGTTATCACCTTTAAAGCCCTAAATGGCTTGGGTCCAAGCTATCTCCAGGACCGCCTTCTCCCCTACAATCCTCCCCGCGCACTCCGCTCCTCTGGGAGAGGCCTACTTCAGCCACAAAAATCTAGGCTTTCGACTACCTCCCAGAGGGCATTTTCCGTCGTCGCCCCCAGACTGTGGAACGGCCTGCCGGATGAGATCCGTCTACTTACATCTTTAGATAGCTTTAAAAAGGCTGTTAAGATGGATCTCTTCCGGCAGGCCTTCCCAGAATAGAGAACCCGGCCTTAGAAAAACATCTGGGAAAGATACTGCTGCTCCTACTGGTTGCTTGTTGGTATGACGTTGTTGACCTTCTGGTCAGTTTTTAACTTGTTTGTTTGTTGTTTTTTGTTCTTTTTTTCTAAATATTGCATTGAATTTAATACTTTTTAAAGAGGGGAGGGTACCAGGGATTTTATATGTTTTGTATTTTTAACTTTGTTAGCTGCCCCGATTGTTCTCAGAGGGGCGGGATACAAATAAATAATAATAATAATAATAATGTCACAGTCTCCATGTCTGAGAGGAAGGCACAAGAAAACTCAGAAATTACTTGAAGGCACACAACACTAACTTGTGTGCTCACAGGATGCAAGCAGGAAGGTGCTGTGGACTATACTTCAGAGGAAGGAATTGGCAAAACCACCTCTGAGTATTCCTTGCCTAACAAAACCCTATGTAATTCCTGAGGTCATTATAAAGAGAAAGATACTGTATTCCTTACTCTCCTCTCTAGACAAGCAGCTCTCATCTTTTGTTAGGGGTGAGTGGGGAGAGGGGGACTGTCTCCTGGATAATTACCTGCTGGGATTCCCTGGATTTCATACCACAGTCTTGGCTGGAAAGGACTGGGCTGGTATGGTTAACCCCCTGTGCTCTGGTTTCAACACCCCTCAGGTTGCACCATAGAGAGGGAGCCTCTTGAACTGTTGCCAAGTTTGAAGTAATTTTCTCAGAGGTCCCCAGACGTATGTAACCACTGCAGATCAAACTGAGTCATGACTGAAGGAAGGGAATATTCCTCACCTTGTTTGAGCCATGCCTGCATTTCCTTGTTCATTAGACTTTAGACAAATCTGAACTTTCAGAGCAAGAGCTGTGGCCTATGCTGTAGCACTAAAACTAAAGGCATTAGGACTGGCACCAGCCATATAGTTTGTTGATCCCGTATCTGGCACTGCTGCTTGGAATCTCCTTTGGCAACTATTATTGTTATAATGCACACCTTTGAGACTAACTGAGCCAAAGATATTGTACTGAAAGGTTTCATAGATATGGTCTGTTTTTTCAGATGTACATCTACCAAAGCTCATGCTACCAAATTTTCTCTTTCAGTTAGTATCAAAGGTGCAACAAGATACCTTTGCATATTGATATTGCATACTAACATACTATGTTTTTGAATATTATTGTTATTGTGTGCATTTAAGTGATTTCTGAAGTATGTGGGGGGTGAACCTATCACAGGGTTTTCTTGGCAACATTTGTTCAGATGATGTTTTCCCCCAGTGCTGTCCTCTAACTTGTCCAAGGTAACCCAGTGGGTTTACATGGCCAAGCAGGGATTTTAACCTTGGTCTCAAGAATTGTAGTCCAATGCTCAAATCTGATCCCCATCTGATCCAGTCTGGGGCTGCTAATGCTTATCCTGCTTCTATGGTTGAAGCATGGCTTGAGCCAACTCCCTTTCTGTCCTAGGCTGAGGTACTGGCAGTTCAAAGAGACTGAAGAATGGAGGGATTGTCCCTCACCTGCTAGTCCTGCATAGATTCCCTCATTAGCTCTTTGAGGAAGACAAGATCCTGGACATGCCTGGACCAGCCTCTTTAGCTCATGAGGAATAAGCTCTAAGTGGTTACAAATACCTCTACATGTGAGAGGAAATTCCCACTTGGGGGTCTTGCTGAAGAATAGGTGGAAGATGCAGAGTCTTGTTGTTATTGCTGTTGTTGTTATAAGAAAGATCTTGTGAAGAAAAGAGGAGTAAGTGAAAAACACGGCCTATGGGGCACGATGCTGGAAAGACAAATGGCCTTACCAGGAGTTTCTCTCACTAAAGGGTGCTTCTCAAAATTCTATGCTGTTCCTGCCTATTGGGGCCAGAGGGAGGAGCAACCCATCTCAGCATGTTCAGCCTTTTCACTGCTGGTGGGGATAATACCCATAATTAGGATTCTAAATGGTACACAGATCTACCACAAGTGTTCAAGATTTCCTAGTGTAGTATGTAGGCTTAACATGGCAGCAAGGGACAAGGGACAGTATAATTTTGGAGTAAATCTGTAGATCAGCTTTTACTTGCAACATAGATAATGTCTTTCTTCTTCCATAAGATCCAAGGTGCACAGTAATGTGGAATACTACAATGGTCATGCAGTATATCTTGGCCAATACAGTATATACCTTTTTGATGATTTTGAAGACTTCATAGGCTGCGCCACGAGCATTGGCCAGGCTCTCCAAATTTGGGGAAGCTTGTCCAATTGAAAATGCACCAATGAGCACAGAAAAAAACACCTATGGTAAAAAAGGGGAAAATAATTGCACACTGGTTCTTAGCAATTTGTCATTATCCAACGCATAGCAATTAAGGTTATAGTTCCATGCTTATCTGGTAGAATGTCAACTTGATATTACATAACATATTAGACTCACTTCACACAGCATTTAATAATGCTGCTTGGCTCTGTAAAAAAATCTCATTTTGAAAACAACAGAACAAAAAACATTTTGTACCTCCTGCAGAGCATCATCAACATCATTAATATAAATACATGTAGTCTGTTGATATTTCTTGTGATATTGATACATGTAATCCATTTATTGTACTTCCACAAAAACAGAAGCTAGAAATGATTTTATACACTCCAGCATTTATGATGGCTTGATCTCAGGGATGGAGAAGGTACATCTACCCAAAATCATTTTTGAGGCCCCAGCACCCCATTTATTTTAAAAAAGAAAACTGTCTCCAAATGTCCCCATTGCCCCTAGACAGCTCCCTCAAATTATAGCTTAACAAGACTTACAATTAGCACTGTCCCAATATCATAGGTATCTTTCTCTTCTAGTGTGAGTTTTGTTCCATACCAAAAGGCAAGTGCATAGCAGCCATATATCAGGAACTGAGAGACTCCCAAAGAAATATTAGTGGTGATGGTCTTTTTCATTCCCACATTTCTAGCTGCCTCTAGGTTTGCATCATACCTGGGGGGGAAATGATTATATTTAGGACAAAAATAAACATCTGTGGTGTTGTTTTGTGCCTTCATGTTGTTTCCAACTTATGGTGACCTTAAGGCAACCCTATCAAATGGTTTTCTTGTCAAGATTTGTTCAGAGCCAAGACCAACATTAAAACAATTTAATAACCACAACAAATATATTTGTTGTTGTTGTTAAATTGCTATATGAATGTGTGTAATTATGTAATTATAAATGTTACAATGTTATAATTTTAATAATTATAATATAAATGAGAATACAGTATAACAAAAATATAACCACTGGTGGCACAGTGGTTAAATGCCTATACTGCAGCCATTCACTCAAAACCATAAGGTTGTGAGTTCAAGACCAGCAAAAGGGCTCAAGCTTGACTCAGGCTTGCATCCTTCCGAGGTCGCTAAAATGAGTACCCAGATTGTTGGGGGCAAATTAGCTTACAGTTGTAAACCGCTTAGACACTGCTTAGGCGGTATGAAGCGGTATATAAATGAAGCTTGTTTCTTTCTCTTCCATGTCTTTCGCTTCTAATTTTTTTTTTTAAATGGCAGCACTTTAATGTTCTGAGCCTGCTGAAACATCACTTAGGTTTTTCCATGGGAGAATGTGAACTGCTTTTATTGGGATTATTTCTGAAAAAAGATATACAGACATCTTCTTTGCTGCATCCCATAAAGTCTGGAAGCAGATATTCAGAATGTACAATTTCCACCAGCTGTGCGAATATACCGAAACACCCCATTTTAGCAAACTTTAGCCAAGGAATAACTAAGTAAAATTTGTAGAGCCAGCCATTTTACATGGCAATTCAAAAAACAAGATTTTTGTTTTATATTTAAGTATTGCCATCATCTGTAGTTCCATTTAATGAATGTTATAGTACAGGCATCACTTTGGGATGTTGGATATATGTGAGTTTTATCTAGGAAATTATATTTAGCCTCCAATCTGGAGAAACTCTTTGACCTGCTGATCATTTATAGCTTTCATTCAACTGTTATGGTTCTAACACTCTCTACAAAAATAGCATTTTGACTGACATGCTGCATCCTGCAGAACCCTAAGATCCATAGTTCGGATACAACCATAGCAGCTGAAGTGGAATCACAGAGCTAAAATAATTTAGTGTAAAGGGGCCCTTAGAGAGGAATTCATCCTTTTTTGTGGCTCTGCCAATATATTTAGAAAAATACCTTATGTTCAAAGTGTAATTCTGCTTCAAATGCAAAAGGACCATAATTCAGGAGGCAGAAAACCTAGAGGTTTACGAAGGGTGAAAAAAGTGCTTGGTGTGCATGGTCAAGATCCTACATTCACACAACTGGAAAATATACTGCCTAAAAAATTGCTGCCAATTAGTGTAGGAAGCTTTCTATATTCATTTAAATGTCATCCTACCTTGCTATAGCTTTCTTCTGTCCATTAAATGCAACAACTGTCCTAATGGCTGACAAGATTTCTTCTGCCACAGCGCCTGCTTTAGAATAAGCCGTTAGCTCTTTAGAAGTCAACACTGACAGGATCTGGTAATGAAAAACAGTTGAAGTCAGTTTATAAAACCAAAGATAAATAAGGGAATTCTTATTTATGATAGGTAATCAGAAAGGCCTTTTGATTATATACTCTATCTCTAGTCTTTTCCCATTCTTGCCAAACGGCCTGAGTTTTAACCTTTAATTCTTCGCAGGGAGAACATCAGCGGATTTAGCTTTCTTCACTGATGCTGATTATATGGGGTTTTAGCAAAATTGTGTTTAAAATATTACACATTAAATGAGACCTATAGGAAATTATGTAATATTGTTCTGGTTCTGATTTCTTTCCACAGTTATTTAGGGCCCTTTCAAACTGGACAACTATAACACCATGCTTCTATCTTAACTGCCATTGCTGCATCCAATGGAATCTTGGGATTTGTAGTTTGCTGACACACTAGAGCTATCCAGCTGAGAATTCTGATGACCTTGTCCCCAAAGTGCAAATCTCAGAATGCCAAAGGAAAGAATCATGACATTTAAAGTGGAATTACAGCATTATAAGTGTGTTGTGTGAACCCCTCTTAGTTATACAACTCTCAGAATCTGTGTTTATAAGGCAAACCAAGGTTACCAATTATTTTAAGCTACAGCAATATCAGAATGCAAGTTTATTAATATTTCTATGTTTATCTCGTTCCTCCAAGGAGCTCCAAGTAGCATATATGGTCTCTGCTATAATGCTTGCTATGTTTGGTTCACGATCATCTAATAGGTTTTATGGTTGAGTGAGGATATGAACCTGGCTCTTCCTGCTGATCTCTCCAAGATATCACACTATCACTTGTCTTTTCTAGAAATGGCTAATAGCCATCCTGCAACAGTTCCTTGGAACTGAGTCATGCACGTTGCATTGATGATTAATTGAAATCTTCATAGAAAAATATGTAAGTGGCTAGACAATGGATTCAAAAGCACACAAAGGAAAGACAAATGACAAAACTTGCAACCTTGAATAGTTGTTTGTGCACTGTGCCCCTCTTTTCTTGCATAGTCTACCTTTCCTATTGTATAGTTTCATTTGGAGGGTAATATATGATACAGTAAATTTGTGTTCTTTTGTTCCAGAAAATAGGGCCTGAACCAACAGATTAAAATGACAAGGAACAGGATTTAGACTACACATTAAAAAAGAAGCTGAGGTTCTTGTATGACAAGGGGTTGGACAGGATGGCCCTTGTGGTCTCATCCAACTCTACAATTCTATGATTTGATGATACAAGCAGTTCAGCAATGGATTAGATTGCTCCAGTAGTTTTTAATCAGAACATAGATGACAACTTAAAAGGGATGCTACAATAACAAGTTTCCAACTCAGTAATTTAATTATTTTTGGTTCTAGCAACTTACAAATGACCACAGGCCACCAGATGCGACAAGCAGAGGGCTAACAGACAAAATCACCAGAGTCAGCTTCCATCCATACACAAATCCTATGATAATTCCTGCCAAAAATGTGGAAAAGAACTGGACAATTATGCAGATTTTGTCTCCTATGCCTTCATGAATGGTGTTAATATCACTGCAATTGAAAACAAAAAATAATGAATGTCAGATCTTCATTTACATGTTACTCTGGTATAGTGTGCTAGCAATACGTTTAAAATGCCAAAACAATTGAATGCTACCTTTTAATATTTATTATGGATATAGAAACCATGAAAAACTTTTCAGATGTTGAAGGTTCTGCTCAATTTTCTTGAAAGCTCACATCTGTAGTCTGTAAGGATAGCAATAATGGGGGGAGGAACTCTTATTTTCCTATGGTCCTTTCCCACTACAAAACTACAGTGCTACAATTTTAACTGCCATGACTACATCCGATGGAATCCTAGGGTTTGTAATTTCCATAGGATGTTAGAGTGACAGTTAAATAAGAATCACAGTGCTTTAACTATTTAGTTTGATAGGGCTCCATGCTTTAACTATTTAGTTTGATAGGGCTCCAGTTCATTCTTGCATATTTTCCCAGTCTGAAAGTTTTTCAGGCACAATAATCTTGCAGTTACAAACACATATTACATATCACATATCATAGAATTACTATGAGCATTCTTTTCACTTTCTTGAGGTTTTTATTATTTTTTTTGAAGCAGAGGACTGGAGCAACAAGGAGAAGAAATCAGATAAAGTATGGGACATTCCTAGCAAATCAGAAGAGATGCAACATATATGAAAACCAAACACTATTTAGATGTTTTAACAGGACATTTCAGCACTTAGTGGGATATCCCATTAGTGATTTGAGGTTAAAACATCCAACAATGTAGTGCTTTCCAAAGTTAATTCTGAACAGGAAGCAAACAAGATGTGTCTCACCAAACTTGCCCAAATGGTTACTAGAACAGTTTCCAGCTTTGGAAATCAACAATGTGTAAAGATTTCAATCACAATACAAATATATATACAGTTATTTGTTATAAGTGCTGGGTTCTGGAGAACACAGAAATTCTACACTCCACAAGATCTATTGCTTACATTGTAATGGACAAAGTGGGGTCACATACATAGTCTTGTATGTTCATAAATCTGCTCTATATTTTGAAATTAATGGTGTGATCTATATAAGAGCTTAATGTGTGGCTCAGTAACAGAACATGATATTTAAAACTGACCATCTAATGTTGATTGGGTACATTTGAGAATCCTATCTTGGAGTTTAATTCCCATAGAGCACAATATACCAAGAATTTTCTCTAATGGAATAGCTGATGTTCTATATATTGTATTCACTTAAAATGTACCAGCCTATTTTAAAAAATGCCCATTATAAAGAAAGAAAGGTAGAAATACCTAATACTTTAGTTAATGCTTTAATTAATAACAATATCTGGGGTGGGGGTGTGGAACCTACTGAGCTTATGACTATATATATGGAGTCATTTTGAAAAAAAATTAAACCTAGTATGCAAAAACAACACAGTCTTATGGCACCATAAATATAGCATGAGCTTTTGTTGAATTTAATCCAATTCTGGTGAGGAAAGGGGGAAATGTATACTGTCACACCTTTCATATGGCCAACTGGCAAGATTTTGACTATCATATGACCCCATAGATGCCAATGTTTTAACAAAGAAAGAAGAAAATGCATTATTGGAGATGGTGATAACCAGTGAAGCTGGAATATAAAGATGGCTCTAAATTGTTTCAGGATGATAGATTTCAGCCATGGAAATCAGGTCAAGTTGTGGATGACCTTCTCTTCCTTGCCCCAAATTATAAAAAATAACATCTTACTCGGTCAGTCTAGTGTTCAGTGTTCCTATCTGGGTGGTGTCAAACCAGGCCATCTCTTGGTGAAGTACAGCAAAAAAGAACTTGTCACGTATCCTTGCAGTTTGTCTTGAAGAAGTGGTCACAAAAGTCCAGATTTGAAAAAAGCCACAGACCAGCACAGCAAAGCCAATTCCAACAAAGTAGTAAGCATGCCTGTCAGGAACATTAAGGTTCAATAAGATGTTATGTCACCATTTCTTTCCTATGGCGCGTTCCAAACGCGCCAATACTACGTGCTCGGTGTCCTTTACAGATGCCCTAACCCTAGTACGTGCCGAGCATGTACAAAATGGCGGCGCCCATTCTACATGGGCGCCACCATTTTGACGTAGTGGACGTTTAGCATCCGCATGTTGTGGCATGTAAATGATGCTGCAAGTGCGCCATTGGCGCCTTGTGGCATCATTACCATGCCGCAAAAAGAACTCACTTTTTGCAGGTTCTTTTTGCTGCGCCAAGGAATTGCGTGGCTTGTCCGCTGCGATCCCCTGGCGCAGCAAACACCGGCGCCGGCAGACCACCCTTTTGGGCGGTCTGTAAAGCACCTATGCTGTCTTTCAGCCAGAACAGCCTTCAAAGCAGCTTATAAAAGTTAGATAGCTCAGCAGTAGTCACTCAAACACATTTTATATTGAAAAATATAATATCCTGGCAGTCAATAAGATATTTACCAATATTCAAACAATTTTAAGCACACTCATACAATTTTTAAAAAGCATTTGTATTCATCAGCAAACACACAATGGTCTGAAACCAGCCATTGGTTCAGAAATACATTGGATTTACATCAATATTGACTCACAATATTCAAGGAGTCTACTAGTTGGGACTAACTAATAGGCCTAAGCAGAACTAGCAGATGCAATAAAACAGCAGATTCAACATAAATTGGATTATGATTAAAAGGAAAAACGGAACAAAGTAGTAATTCTATAGGACTTACACGGTCATTTGTGCTTCCAAATCTGTACCTGCCTCTGGACATGTTAAGTTCTTCATTTTTGCACTGTCTGTAAACGAAAGAAAGAAAGAAAGAACACTTAGCTGCAGAAAATGTGATGGAAAATGCTATGGCAATGCCATCATGTCATTTTTACACAGCGCTGCAGTCCAGTAAAAAGCACTCAGTTTACTCAACTAGTTGACCACCTGCTCTCTTTCTGACCTTTAGACTAGACTGGCCCAGGCTGTTCAATCACCGTGTATAAAATATGCTCTCAGAAGGGGATTAAGCATAGCACATCACTTTCATGTATGATATTTTCAGCATGACGTAGCTTAATTCATTAGCAGCGAGTGGCTTAAATGTCAGTGGGGCATTGATTTCAGTTTGGGTTCTAGTCTCAACTGAGGCCCTATACAGACCAGCACTTTGTGCTGACCTGTGGGTGGGGTTAGGGCGCAGCGTCCTCACACTGGATGCCCTAACCCGGCCCCAAGGTGCCATTTTGGTGCACACTGGTCCAGACATTGCATGCCATCATGCCGCCTCTCTGGAGCTGTATCCACATGATGCAGCACTGAAGGGGTATCATAAAGCTGCAGTTCCTTTTTGCGCTCAAGAGGCTGAATTGGGGCCACAGCATGAGGTTGCCACAGCCCCAATCTGGCCATTAAAGGGGCCTCGTATAGCCCCTTAGACTGATTTAGATAACCCTTAGAGCTATCTAAGGCACTGTACATACTGGCGGATACGGTGCCCCTGTCACATGCTAGGGGTTGGCCGAGGGCGCACCGCCCATATTGGCCTCACCCTAGCACGTAACGTGGGTGTCAAAATGGTGCCGCCCTGTACACACGGGCCCTGCCATTTTGATGCAACGGACGCTTAGTGTCCGCATGTCCCGGCCATTGGCACATTGCGGCATCACAAACGCGCCACATTAAGAACCCACTTTTTAAGGGTTCTTTTTGCTCCGCGGGGGAGCCCCGTGGTCCGGAGGCTGCAGTTTCTCCGTGGAGTAAACCAGGGTGGCAGGAGACCACCCTTTTTGGGTAGTCTGTATCCCGCTTCAGATAACCCTTAGATAACTTAGATAACCCTTAGCACTATCTAAGGTGCTGAACTCTCAAAATAAATTGGGGATATTGAAGAGTTATCAGTTTAACAACATTACACTTTCATAGGGCCACTAAGCAGTGCTAAACATACATACACCCTATGTAGAAGCTACTCATGGAAAGATTAATAAGGAGATGATGTAAGGTGCATAGGATACATAAAATCATTCTTGCTCATGCGTGAACAAATTTCTGTTAATGTTTCATTTATTAAGAGCTTGGAAAAGCCTGGGTTTGTGATGAGGGTGGGGACTGCCATACTGCCTAGGGGATTTTGATGGTTGCTGACCAAAAAGTAGGTTTGCCTTCACTACTTTAGGTGTATGTGCCTCAAACTTTAGCCCAATTCACAACAGGGTTGAACAAGCATGAGGAATGTGTGGTCTTCTAAATCTTGCTGAACTGCATCTTCCAGGTTCCCTCACTATTCACTATACTGACTAAGACTGATGGACTTGCAGTCTAAGATCATCTGGAGTGCTATACATTATCCAAAACTAGAGTAAAACCTCACAGGTGTAACCATCAGGTATCTGCAGATGTGGGCCATATTCACAGGCCTCTTAACTATTCCTAATGACTGAGAAGGTCATTACAAGCCTCCATACAACTGACAGTGTGTTTTCCGGGTTCATGATTGCAAATATAAATAGAAGATCGCTATAGATTGCCTTGTTCAATATGTATAGGCTTGGAGGAAACAGCTAGCTCATCCCAGTCTCCTACACAGCTTTGGTCTCTTACATATTTTTGAGTACCCTACCTAGGAACATACTTGAGTAGATATTTATTTATTTGGAGTATTTATACCCTGCTCTTCAGCCACAGAGGCTCTAGACATTTATTTATTTATTTATTTATTTATTATTTCTACCCCACTTTCCCCCCAATTGGGGATTCAAAGTGGCTTTCAACAAATGATAAAACAGAGTAAAAATCCACAAGATACAAAAGTTTAATCAACATTAAACAATTAAACAATTAAAATAATTAAACACTCACACACAATTATGATTCTATAGAGATGCAAGTTCTGTGTATAAGCCATGTTGTTAATTAGTCAAAATCAGCAAAAAGACTGAAATCACTTTTGAGTCAACTGATTTATATACATATATAATGTATATAATTTATATACATATATAATGTGTGTAAACCGCCCTGATCTAATGTGTGTAAACCGCCCTGATCTAAGGAAGGTGCGGTATACAAATAAAACTTTTATTTTATTTTTATTATACATGAATATATCCAAATCCAATAGTGTATCTGCCATTGGGTTTTCCAAACAGAAACTTTCTGTAACGGTTAATCTTCAATTGTTAATCTTTAATTCCTGTTACTGTATACTGAGCACCTGGACAAGACTTTCTTCGTCTAGGATTCATTAAACCTTTTCTTTAAGAAAGTAAGTCTATACTAATTGATATTTTACAGTCCTGCTTCTCCAGCAAAAAATCTCAGCCTCTTCATGTCTTTAAAGTAAAGTCTTTAAAAATTGATTGGGGCAAATTTAAAGAATTTTACCTGTAGTCTGGTTGGATCCTGAAGCCACAAAGCTATTTGTCATCTGACCAAAAACAATGATCAGTAGTGGCTGTCCAATTCCAGCTGCAGCAGCTGTGATAGTTCCGATTATCATTAAAATGATATCTAGCCCATCTGCAAAACTAAACTATATGAGAAAAGAAAACAGAAAAATATGATGACATCATAGCAGAAGGTATATACTATACATTCCCACAAACATCATGTTTCATTTATTTATTCATATAGACACTTTGATAATCACAGGTTTGAATATTATTTACATACAAAAATTAAATAAAGAACACACTGAAACAAGACTCCCCATCCTGGTGATCCTCTTGCAGATGAATTCCAACACAAATCCCATCATTGTCAGGCTGCTTATCCCTAACTGTGGTTCTTCACTTGAGCATTCCCAGATCATCCTACCCTGTAAGGCATACACATGTCCTATCTTTACCTGACCTGTAGCAGTCGTTTTTTAATTGACTCAGTTTTTTTCCCAATCTGAAAAGTAGCCTGATCTCTGGAATTACACAATGGAAGGAGCAAAACTCTAACTGCTTGAAGAACAGCAATTGCAAGGAAGTAATGAATCCTTAACTGAAGACAAATGGCAAACTGCTACTTGCCATGGAAGCTAGAAAATCATAGAGAAAGGGTTAGCTAAAAGAGAGACATGAAAGAAATGGACAATGAATAATGATAGGTGAAAACAAAGAAGTGCCTGAAAATTAAAATGGAATTCATGTTTGACTGGACATAGAAAAAGCAGATCAAGAGGTGCAGCAGTTGCATAAAGTATAATATTAAAGAGAAAAACTTCTAGACTTTCTTTTTGCTTTTCCTGTCCTACAAACTCAGAAGGTTGTGAACTCTCATTCCATTCAGGCTAATTTCCCCTGTCAAGTGTATATCTTCCCAGGTAACAGATGTCAGGTATCAATTCTCTATAGACCTTTCTTCATCCCATTGATTTGTCTCTCTCTGAGAAAGCTGAACTTGTTAGCTAACTCCTCTTCTGTCCCAAATTAACTTTTAGTTGGCCCATTCCTCACACAAAGCTCCCTGTGGGTATTCAAATCTTATTTTGTAGGAATAGTTTATACAGAGTGCTAGCAGCAGGAGACTAAATTAAATACAACCCTTCTAAGGTTGATGTCCAACAAAAGCAGACTGAGCCTGCTGGTTGTCATAATTATTGAGCCTCATATGGCACAGGATCTTGGCATCACTCTTTTTTAACCTTCTAAAGCTGACTATTTGTTTGCTTTTGATCTTAAGCAATCAGGTCCAAGAGGCTGAGAAAGAAACAATTTTCTTTTTCAAAGAACCTTCCGTATTATACAAGGAAATATCTGGCTTGGTATATCTAGAACCATTCCCCCACTTTCAGGCAAGAGACTGAGGTAGCGATAGCATTGTAACAACATTCTTACTGTTGTTATGTGCTGTCAACTTGGCTTTAGCTTATGATGACCACCTCAGGGATCTCCTAGAGATCTGCAATAGCCGTGTTCAGATCTTGCAAACTCAGGGCCATGGCTTTCTTGATTAAATTAATTAACCTATAAGGCAGTTATCTTCTTTTCCTAATGACTTAATCCTCAATTATTATATTTGTGTTTGCCCAATGTATTACAATTTCCTTGTTACTGTGCTTTGTCCAGCTTCCCTCTTATCAGTAAGACTGCTGAATAGTCACTTGTTAATTTATTGAATAGTTTCTTAACTGGAGTATATGTTGTATTTATGTGAACAGTCTTAAGCATGATGATGAGCTAAAACTATGTTTTATTCAGTTTCAGCTAATTTAGCTCTAATCTTTTTTAAGCATTTTTGGAAACATTTTATTCATAATGTAGAAAGAAGTACAGACCAATCACCTGATTTGACACACTTAAAAGGTACTGTCATATGTATACACACATCAACCATTATTGTCACTTAAAATTTTGACTGATCTATGAACTTACCCCCTTATCCATCTGTCTTGATATGCTAACATATTAGGTCTAATCTTGAATCTGTCTAAATGTCACTACACTGGTACCCCGGGATACGAATGCGCCGCCTTACGAAATTTCCGGGTTACGAAAAAAATCCATTCAAAAAAACTGTTCCGGGTTACGAAGGTTATTTCGGGTTACGAAAATTTTTTTGGTGCTTTTCGGCGCTATTTCACACGAAATCGCGGCTTTTCCCCATTAGCGCCTATGGCTTTTTCGCCTTACGAAGTATTCCGGGTTACGAAAGCGGCGGCGGAACAAATTAATTTCGTAACCCGGGGTACCCCTGTACCTGCCACTAGTACTGATGGACTGTGAACAGTTCTTAGGTTCAAATACTGTATTCTTTCCCTATTCTCAGCAGAGTAACTATTAAAGAAGGATATTTTCTAATCATTTTAATATGATCTCTTTTGCTCCATGTATGTTAGACATTTCACAGTATCAGTCAAAGTGTTTGGGAGAAATCAGAATAACCATGGAAATTCAAATGGTTATTTTAGAGATTCAGGCATGGCTCCATATTAAAACCAAGCTGGATAAATCACATTACAATTACACTTCAGTTAACAAAATAGATGTGTTCCTGGCCATTACTTCTTTACCAGAAAATTGGGTATCAGAAGCAAAAATATCATGGAAAGAATAAGGATAGGTTCCTGCACCATAAAAAGGAAGAGCAAATGAACATGTTGCACTAAATTGTTTATTCAAAACTAAGAATATGCAAAATTGAAATGAAATCGCCAGGCCATGAAAGCCTTTCATAAGTAAACAAAAACATTTTGGATCTTCTAGGGAGCAGTGAACAGCTTTTTCCAAAATGTATCTAGTGCTATGACTTTTACTTTCCCAGCCTCCACTTATGATTTCAGTTTAGTTGGCCAGACCTATAGACTTATGCTTTTTAAAGGGGGAACTGATGAGGCAGACATATCGGTTCTCATCTGTTCTCACAGTTTTGCTGTTTGAGTATATTCAGTAAGGGATTCTGAAGACAGCTGCAGTTTATCTTGCCTACTGAAGGCAGGTAAACATAGTTGCAGTAGAATCAGCTAGAGAAGAATCTCACTTCCCCCATCTCAAGATTTATTGCATTGTTTACAGCAGATGCTGCTGTAACCAGACACCAAAAGTGTGCTTCTCCAACCCTCCTTCATCACCCTCCCAATGCTGCTAGAAATACCCATAACTAGACAGAAGAAGAGCAGGAAAAGGGGGCTGAATGGATGAAAAAAGCCTTTGCAAAAGAGATCTTCACTGTCAGAGGCTTTGTTAATTGAGGTATGCTGTAGACCAGTGGGCTCTACAGGTTATATTCAGACACCAGAACAAAGTCCTTTCAAAATGGCAAAGAAAAAGCAAGCCAACAGTTTACATACCAGTTCAAAAAACCCAACCATGTTCTTTTTCTTCTTCTCTGACTTCTCATTTTTCTTTCTAAAAAGATTTATACAGAACATCAAATCAACTGTAGTCAGTTATCTCAATTCAAAGGCAGCAAAAAGGTTAAAGAAAGACTTACTTTTTCTTATTCTTCCTTAAATGGCCATTCTTTGCCATTGCTTCATCCACCTGGAAAGCAGCATTGTCATAGCCATCACATGTCAGCTCTGTTGATGGGAAAGCAGGCTGGACTTAGCAAAACATGTTTTGTAAATACTATCTGTCTATACACATGCATGCCTACAGAAAAGGATGAACATGCAAATGTTACTTTTAGGGGACTACAATTTCTAGAATGCCACAACCAGAATAGGCCTGGTTTGGGAATTCTGGGACTGGTAGTCCAAAAAAAAAAAAAAAAAAAAAAAGAATTATTCTAGATGCTGCAGAAATGCAAAAGGAGTTGCTAATATTGAAATCAATCAATACGATCTAGCCCATTTGCATTCCTTACACATATCACACAACTCTATAATGCAGTTGAGTACAAAGGTAAAGGAACTAAAGGGTTTTATATTATAATATTTTTGTCCAGAAAAGTCTACATATTAAGTCCAGAGATGATTCTCCATACTAGGAATTGAAATAATATTTGTAGAGTGGACCTTTCCCATTAACGGGTGTTTAGTTTCTGGACCTCCAATGTATGGCAAAAAAATACTGATGCTTAAGTCCCTTCTTATTCAATGGTAATGGTGTGCATGCACCACCATTGAATAATATGGGGCATACCAATCTGCAGGTAGTCAAATACACAGATCACCAGCCTGACAATATTGAGGGTCACAGCAATTAATGATTTTTGGATTGAAAAACAGGTTTCCTGACAATTACAAAACTCCATCAGGAATAAGAAACCAGTTAGAATTCTGCACAATTTTCTCCTAGTATTTGGACACTGTGGAGTGTTGTAGAAGAATATGTAAAAGCTTGCTTTCTGAACTGGTTTCTTGTACTGAAAACCTATTATCCATACAGAAAACAGGATTGTTGTGCAAAAAACACCATATGGTTTCCCCCCCTGTAGAATAATTACTTCCAGTCAAGACAAAACAGCCCAACATACTTTGTAATATAAGAGGGGTTGAGAGCTAGTGTGATGTATTGGTTTGAGCACTGGACTACAACTCTGGACTCCAGGGTTCAAATCCATCCCTTGGCCATAGAAACCCACTGGGTGAGTTTGGGGAAGCCACACTGTGAACACCATGCCTCCAGATCGAGCTGAAGCTGGCGCTTTTGGTCTGTCTGTTTTGGGCCTCACTTAGCCTCAGAGGAAACCAATTGCAAATTCCTTCTGACCAAATCTTGCCAAGAAAATGCCATGGTAGATTTGTCTTAGGTTTGCCATAAGTCAAAAATGACTTGAAGGCATATGAACAATGAAGTTCATTATATATATATATATATATATATATATATATATATATATATATTGCTGGTTGGAAAAGCTATTTCTACTGAGCTAATGGGGAAAATGAAGCTAAAATGAGGAGAAACAGAGAAAGGGGAGATGAAATCATCATCTTGGGGCAGCGCTGAGGAGTCCCCATTCCTGGAGGGAGCTCAGGGGACCGGTTGGATGACCTCGTGGTCCATTTCAGCTTCAGATCTGCTGAGGCTCCCCTGCTCATCCAGCCAGGCCCCAGAGCTCCCTCCAGGAATGAGGACTCTGCAGCACCACCCTTGGAGCTTCTTTCCATCCAGGTCCCAGGCTTGGGGATCCCTTGCTGGAAGGAAGGGACCTGGATGGAGGGAAGCTCCGAGGGAGGTGCTGAGGTGTCCCCATTCCTGGGGCTCGGCTGGATGACCTCATAATCCGTTTCGGCTCTGGACCTGCTGAGGCTCCACTGCTCTGCTTCCTGCCCTCCAGGCTCATGGTGGGAGGGAGAAGAAGAGTTGGAGGAGGAGGAGAGGAAGGCAAGGTAGGCTTCGGGTGGCTGGGAGGCAAAGTCCCATTGTTCCCAATGGTTGTGCAGCCAGTGGCTGTGCCACCATTGAGGTCAATGGGACTTGAGCAATTCCGCAGATTTTGTCATACGCAGGGGGGTCCGGAACAGATCCCCTACAAATAACAAGGATCCATTGTACTTTCAAGGTAAAATTTCTGTTGCTGCTCCAAAAATCTGGAATGATCTGCCAGACGAGATCCGCCAACTAACATCTTTGGAGGCCTTTAAGAAGGCAATAACAACGGACCTCTTCCGACGGGCCTTTCCAAATTGATCCCCTAATCTCACTCTCCACTTGCTTAAATTGTTCTCTTCGGACTGATTCGTTCTTGACTGATTTTATTGCCCATTGTTTGGGAATTGCTTTTAATGTTAATTTTAGGGGGGGGGGAGGGAGTGGGAATCTGGAGTCTAGTGCACTTTTATCTACCGTTTCTGTGCCTTTGATTTTAGTGTTTTCTCTTTTATATGCTGTTACCCGCCTTGATCCAACACAGGGTGAGGCGGGTTATAAATAAATAAATAAATAAATAAATAAATAATTATTATTAATAATAAAAGGCTTCTCCTATTTAGAAGAACCATCACTGCAGGAACAGATCTTCTGAATTGCTGCCCTTATAGGTAACTTCCATTTACATTATGAAGCAAATTATTCTGCTAGAACGTTTTGGAGAAGAGTAGTTTATCCATAATAAAGTAGGACACACAGTTTGTCCTAATACCTGAACAGATTTTCATAATGAAAATAAACATTATTTCATAGTTCTATGAAAATTTGGCCAATATTGTTTCATTGTTGCTTTCAAACATGTTATTAGCCACTTAAATGAAAGGGGAGAGCAAACACTTTAACAATATTGAGAAAAGAAACCTTCAAGTAGCCATAATAGCCAAGGTTGATCCAACAGTTAGTTGTAATTTCTCAGTTATCAACCAAACTGTAAAGTATTACATGTATGAGAGGCAAATAATAACATATTCCTATACAAAGATATCCAAACATAAAGAGGAATAAATAAATCACATTTTACCAGGTGTGGGTACTTCATTCACTGTGTAGCTTCTCAGATTATTCTTCATTGCTTTGTTCTACAGTACAATTAAGATATTGAAGAAAGTGGTGTTCACCAAAATTCTGTATAAAAAATGGAATACAACAAATTAGGCAAGTTTAAAGGATGCAAATCTTTGTATATAAAACAGTGTTTCTATATCCTCCAACATTTCACAGATGAAAACTGGGACACATGTGGCCAAGAAAGATAAGGTGAGGTCAAGATGACAAAAATTATTAATGAGGAAGAACACACAAGTTAGGTGAGGCTTTTGGATGAGTCAGAGGATGGCAATGGCAAACCGCTTCTGAAGAAACTTGCCAAGAAAACCCTGTGAGAGGATCACCTTAGGGTCATTGTAAGTCTGAAATTACTTGAAGGCAAAATCACACACATAGGGAAGGGCAGGATTTTGCTGCCTCCTCTACCCACTGCTTCAGTGAGTACAGTACAAACTACTTTTCCATCTTTAATTCAGTTTACACCAATTGAAGTAAGCTGAGGAAAGAGACTGAATGACAGAGGAGGAAAGAGAAAGTGGGGTATTTTAAAAGCAGCTGAAAAAGTGCAGGGACGTAGCTAGGATTTTAGGAAGGGGGGGTCCAGACTAAGTGCCACCATTATAATGGGGCTTGGGTGCGGCGGTGCAGCAGCACACACCATTCATTTTTCGAATGGAAGGGGGGGTTCCGGACCCCAAGAACCCCTCCTTCCTTGGCTACGTCCCTGAAAAGTGGAACAACTAAGAATTAATTCTCCCTGACAGATCAGGACAGTTGGACAGTATGAGGTTTTCCTGTCTCTACAACAAACAGGTGTGTTGCTATTGTGAACTCTAACCAAAATATTTTTGTTTGGGTTCGCTCATTTTTTTCAGTACTTTTATCAGCATCAATTCATTCTCAATGTTTTTGGCTGCCTTTTAAAGATTTCAAGATGGTTTAATTAAAATAATAAATGCTTTATCAGTTAAAACATTTGAAATACAGATGGAATAAACAAGTACCCTGTACAAGAAAGCATAAATTATAATAACATAGGAAGCAATAATGGAGCCCAGAAACTAAGCTAAAGAGAACAACATAGAATAACAGGGTCCCCATAAGACAACAGCATTGGCATTAACAGACGATCCATTGGGTGAGAATAATCCAGGAGTTCATAAAAAAGGCAATCTTACCATTGGGATGAAACTGTTACTTCTTTCTTCTGGAGATGGTGACAGGATTTGGAATGGGGTCTCTAATACAATTTTTTTTTAAAATGGCTACATGGTTTAAAAATAATCAGTACTTCCAAGGCATATTCTTGGTAATACTGTAACTGAATATGAAGTGTATCTGTTTGCAGTTATCCCCTGGATACCTTAACATATAATACTCTCCTTAATATATTCAAAATTTTACTTATGCAAACTTAATTTGAACTGACTTCAAATGGGTTTCAAGATGACACCAGTTTTAATGTATGAACAACTTTATCGTGCGATAGGGGCTAGGATGGTATACTGCTTTGCGTCCTAAACTAGAACTTTGACAAACAAGGATTTCAAATCCTGCTCATGCATGGAATCCCCTTGGGTGCCCTTGGGGAAGTCACATTCCCTAAGCTTCGGAGAAATTCAATGGCAAGTCTCCTTTGAAAAAATCTTGCCAAGAAAACCTTATGATGGGGTCACAGCAGTCAACTTGAAGGCACACAAAATAATAAACTAAGGGGCCCAAACTCAGTTAGGGCCCTAACAGACAGTCAAAATAAAGCTGCTTTGGTTCACTTTGGAGGTATGCTGTTTAAATGATGCATGTGTCCTAAAAGGCCGGAAGCCATGTCAAAACCACATTCCAGTCCTAAGGACTGGAGCACAGTTTTGGTGCAGCTTCTAGCCTCTTAAGGTGTGTGTGTCATTTAAACAGCATACCTCCAAAGTGACCTGAAGCAGCTTTATTTTGGCCTGTCTGTTAGGGCCCTAAGGTTTCCTATATTTCCTATTTGGCTAGTCCAGGTATTACCTAGGGGTCATTCAGACATCAGACAATGTGAATCATCTCACTCACACATTCTGGGTTTGTTATTCACACTATGGAACTGCACTGATGCACATCTCTACAAGTTCGGTTGCTCACATGTGCAAGCATTCGAATAAAGGTGGAGTTGACAATGCAAATATATTTGGAACATGTTCAAAGCATGCACTGTTTTATCCCAGATCTATTTGTATCAGTTATTCAGACTAATGACAATGCAGATTGTTTAAAAAAAAACTTGGGGAAAACCCTGATATCGATTATCCTGTATTAAGTAGGTTTTTTGGCACATACCCACCCATCTTAATTGGGTGCATTCAGGATGTGTGTGAACAATGAAGATGCAACCCAGATTCATCCTGGATTATTTTCACAATGTGACTAACCTTCCAGTTTCAATCCATTTGTACTCTTAGCTGTCACAGAATTTCAGATTTTCTTTTCAAAGTAAATCTCTAAATCTTGTAAAACCAGCAGTTTTAGTTTTTGCAAGAAAAATGCCAATAGCTAATTTTAAGGGTTTTTTTAGCCAATGTGTGAAGACAGAACTATGGACTGAGGGAGAGATCAAACTGTAGATAAAAGGCCATGTAATTATGTAAAAGTAGCCATGTAATTATTTGAGAAAACTGAGACAAAATCTATACCAGGATAATAACAGATATTAGGACTAACCCCAAAGCCTTTGAGTACTCAGACATTTTTATCAGGCTTGGCAATACAAAAATCGGAAAGAATAGAATAAGAAACATCAAAGTCCAAAAACTAGAGAATATGTTTTTCTGGAGTTAAACTCAGTCCCAAAATGGACATTGCTGACTAGATTATTGCTGGTAGCTACTGTATACTGGAACAGGCTAAACCTGGCAATGTATATTGGAACAAAGAATCAATGGCCAGTATCCACTTCTAAAAATACAAAGGTTAACTAAAATGTCACACTCTGTCCATTGCTTTGGGCAAAACACACAGGTTCCTGAAATCAACAGAGAGTAGGAATACAGAGTAATTGTAGGCTGTTACTTCCACCATCTGCCAAAGAGATCAACCAGCTTTCTGGTTCAGGTTATTTTTTCTTTTCTTTTGGCTGAGGATAAAGACTGGGTCCTACTCAGTAGAAAAGTGATTACTGCTTGTAAGGGGGGAATGAGAAATTCAGAAGGCTAGTGTAGTTCTGACTGAAAAGTATCACATCCAATCCAAAGCACAAGGTAGTAACAAAGACAGAAATTCATATTCTATATAGTACAGGCTGGGGACAGGTTTGTCTGCCGATTTTGAATATAAAAACAGCCCAAAGTGTTAATCACCACTCTCCTAGTACTGTACTGCTTCTGTAGTCAACTTCATAGCCTATTCTATCTGCATTTCCAATATATGTTTTGACATGTAATATATAACCTGAAGTGAACTGCTGTGGTGTAGTGGTGTGAGTGTTGGACTAGAGACTAAGGTTCAAGACCTAGCTCGACCATGAAAAGTTGCACTCTTGGGCAGGTTACACTCTCTCAGCCCCAGAGAATAGTAATGGCAAACCCCTCTGAAGAAACTGGACAAGAAAACCCCATAGGAGGGTTGCTTTAGGGTCACCATAAGTTGGAAACAACTTGAAAACACAGAACAACAAATATATCCTGAAACAACCACATACAATTTCAGTCACAGGAATGTTAAGTAGTGCCTTAAAATTACTACTATTACTCTATCACATCTGGACAATTTTTGCTGACAGCTTCTTTGGTTTTTCATCTAAAAATGCCCTCCAGCAGTCATTTTATTTCTGTTACCTCTTGCAGACTTCTTCCCAACCTAAACCCAGCAACCAGCTGCTTCACTGACCTATGTATAACCACACAAACACATATACTGTACACACACAGAGCACTTTTGCCCCATTTTTGCATTAGATAACCATTCTAGGTTATCATTTAAAAAGGGAAAATGCCATTCCAATGTGTTTCTATTATTATGGTATTTATCTTTTTTTTGTCACAGAAACCTACAGATGGAGCAGTGAAACTGTAGAAACTTAAAGTTTGTGTCTGACTTTTGTCTAACATAAGGCCCAAACAGACACACCAAAATAAAGCTGCTTAAGGTCACTTTGGAGGTATGCTGTTTAAATGATGCACATGTCAGAGGCCGGAAGCCACGCCAAAGCCATGCTCCAGTCCTAAGGACAGGAATGCAGCTTTGGTGCAGCTTCTGGTCTCTCAAGATGCGAGTGTCATTTAAACAGCAACTCTCCAAAGTGACCTGAAGCAGCTTTATTTTGGCTTGTCTGATCAGGCCCATAGATCCATAACTTAAGTTCCTTAAGCAAAAGCACAGAATGCATACAGTAGTCCCCTCTTTTCCTGTGGTTTCTGCTTTCTGATGTTTCAGTTACTTGTGGTAATCCACAGACAAAAAGATAATGTAGTTCCTCCTTATCTGCAATTTTGCTCTCTGAGGTTTCAGTTACCCCTGGCCAATCACCATCCAAAAACATTGTGGGTATAGGGTATGGTACCATCCATGGTTTCAGGGATCCATTGGGGGTCTTGGAATATATCCCATGTAGATAAGGGATTACTGTATTCAATTTTTGCCTTGTTTTCCCCCCCATCCTAAATATGTACAGCACACAAGGAAGAATAATGCTCTAAGGGGTAGGTAGGGAAAATTCAGTAACAGTACAATCCTACACAGTTCACTCAAAGAAAATTGCTAATTATTCAATTTCAGGGTTCAAATAAAAGTTATATGAAAAAGATGTTGAGAAGACCCAATCCTTCTATTTCTGATCCATAAAGCAACTTCAAAAGGGGTGATCTGTCTTAGAAATTTGACAGAGTATTTGCTGACTCCCCCCCACATGATTTGCGTAATATCCTGCATCTTTTGCAAATACGTCTGCCCAGATAACGGGAAACACAATGCTAATAGCACTGGGAACAAGCAACAGTCTTGTGGTTACCTGCAACAGACAGCAATAAGAGACAACAACAACACTCCAGCAACATGTTTGAATTGATCAGATACACAGCAAAAGAAATATGAGAGTACGATTTGGTCCCACTTTGTTCTATTCCTAAAATTGGTGCTGTAGTCTAATGTGATTGATTGTATCAACAGGTCCAGAAGAATCAGAAACATTCTAGCCCTTCCAATATAAGGATAGTCCATCAGGATCAAAGGCTATTTTAGTGTCCAAACACAGATCTGAAGCCAGAGGGAAATGGATACATAGCTTGGTGTAGTGCTTTGGGCACTGGACTATGACTTTAGAGATCAGGTTTTGAATCCCCATTCAGCCATGGAAACAAATCATACTCCCTCAACTTCAGTCGGAAGGCAAAGGTAAACCCTTTCTGAACATTTTTTGCCAAGGTTGTCATAAGTCAGAAGTGACTTGAAGGAACACAACAATAATCTATGCCATCTAAAAGTCACTGGAATTGAAATACTACCACTTTCTTGAGCAATTACATCCATCCATCATTTTATTTATTCTCTACCTTTCTCCCAGACTGGGGCTTACAAAAAGGCAGGAAATTAAATACATATAATTTTAAAAAGTACAAAATAAATATTCAAACTGTATTAAATAATAACAGAATGAAAAGCTTTCAAAATATCTCCCTTTAAAATAGAGGTTGCTATTTCTGCCCCACTACCAGGGAGGAAACACCCAACAGATTTTTCATATTGTTAAGCCTAAAAACACCCTAAAGGCACTATATTCTGTCTGATCTTAGAAGCTAAGCAGGATCACCCCTGGTTAGTACTTGAAAGGGAGACAACCAATGAATACCAGGTGCTTTAGGCTGTATTTCAGAAGAAGGAAATGACCAAACCACCTCTGAGGGTGTATCTACACTGTGGAATTAGAGCAGTTTGACCACAGCTTATTGTTGTTTTTTATTTGTAATGCAAAATTAAGATCAAAGTTGCCATCCCCTGCCTACTTACATGAGAGTCAGCCTCACTGAACTCAACAGGCCTTCCTTCTGAATTGACATAAATAAAGGTTTGTGCAGCCAAGCAATGAAAAATACTGAGGCAGTAGTTGTCTACTTACTTTGCTACATCTGAGGACTACACCAAGTCTACGAAATGTATTTTTGTAGAGGCGGGAAAAGTGATCAAGGGAATGAGAACACAGCAAATACAAATGCAAATACAAATGAGGAAGTAGAACTAGGGTACAAAAATTTATGCTACAATTACCTTCGCTCAGTTAAGCCTCAAAGACGCAGCAAGATCCCTTTGCATACTGATATTCCAGACGAACACAGCTATCTCTCCAAATTCTACTTTGATGTTGTCCGACTTCAAGTCGTTTCTGACTTATTATGACTTGAAGTGTGGCACAGTGGTTTGAGGGGTGGGCTGCAACTCTGGAGACCAGGGTTCGAATCCAGGTTTGGCTATATAGACCCACTCAGGGGATGGCATTGGCCAAGCCCCTCTGAACAAACCTGGCCAAGAAAAAATCCCATGACAGGCTTGCCTGAGGGTCACCTTGGAAAGGACTTGTAGGCACACAACAACAAAGATGAACCTATATTTTCTTGGCATGGTTTGTTCTGAGGGGGCTTTGCCTTTGCTTTTCCTTTTCCTATGAGGCTGAGAGAGTGTGACTAACCCAAAGCCACTGAATGAGTTTCCATGGATGAGCGAGGACTTGAACCCTGGTCTCCAGAGTTATAATAACCCACCACTCAGACCACTACACCACTCAGGATCCCTGTCTTACACGCTTACCATCCAGGTCAGAGGGGCCTCCTTCCGAGGAAGCAGGCATAGCATTGGCATGGTAAAGCCAGCCTACTCCCTTCTCCTGAAGCAGAAGGGTTTTCAACCTGGGGTTGTGGTTTGAGCATTGTCTGGAAATCAGGGTTCGAATTTTCATTCAGCCATGGAAACCCATTGGAGGGAGGACTTGGAGCAAGTCACACTCTCTCAGCCTCAGAGGATGGCCATTTCAACCCCCCTTTGGCCTTTTGTGTGTGTGTAAAGAATGAAGACTGAGACAAAATAAGGAATTACTGTAAAGAAAGATGGTCCAAAGTTTAAGAAGAGAAAAGAAACCTCTCAACAATTAGTAACAGGAGGAAGTAAATCAGTATTCATGATTCAGAGAAGGTTTGATGTAATGCTGACTATGCATAACAATCACATCAAAGGTTTTAGACATATACGATATAAAATAATTCAGAGTCTACACTCTTCAGAGAAATGGAAAAGATATAGATAAGTAGACATGTGGTTATGTTGTAATGAGATAAATGATGGAAGAAGAATCTGACACACACACACACACACACATATATACACAAAAACACAAACTCTATAAAATGTATAGATGGGAAGAACTTGGGGAAGGGGGTAAAAAAAGAAAAGAAAAAGAAAGAAAGAAAGAAAGAAAACAAATTAGTGATAAAATTAACAGTATTATACATTTGTGGAATAATGAATAGTATATGATGAAAAGAAGACAGTAAGAAGAATGAAGACATTAACAACAATTTTATGTGGTTTTTTAAATTACTGGTTTAATTAATATTAAATGGTTTGATATGAATAAGATTAAGTAAGGTAGTAAAGAATGGATAATTAATGTGATTTACTACATATTGTACGTGGAATATTATGTAAAAGATTTGGAATACTACGTGTAATAAGATGCGGAATATTATATAAAAGATTGTATGTTGGTTATAATACTAATTTTAAAAAATAAAAACAATAAAAAATGTATAAATGTATAATATGAAGAAGATAAAGAAGGGGAGGGAGCTTGAAAATAATATGATGCAAACCAAAATGTTAACGAAAATGTGTTAGAAATATCTTTAAGGTAAAACTCAATTAAAAACTATGTACCATCAAACCCCCTCTGGCCAAGAAAACCCAGATATTAGAAACGACGTGCAGGCAAACAACAACAACAACACACACTTGTGTCCCCTGCATGGCAAGCTGTTCCTGTTGTCCATCCCTTGCCAAGCCCCAGGTAAGATCTCCAGCCCTGCATCGTCTCACCTGTAAATCCTCCAGCGACAGAGAGCTGGCTTTATTTGGAAGCCCTAAGCCATCTGAGTGAGGATCCTCAAGAGCCAGAGCAAAGGACAAAGACTGCCTTCCTCCAGGAGATGAGCAGAGAGTTTGATGATCTTCCAAATCTCACTTGGGACTCCGCCCCCTCAGCTTGATTTAAAAACAAAGGACACGCCCGCTTTCCCTTGCCTTTGAAATCAGGTTGCAGGAAGATGCAGAGTGGCTGCATCTGCACTGGAGCAGTAATCCAGTTTGATACCAGTTTGACTGCCATGGCTCCATGCTGGGGAATTCTGGGAATGGTAGTTGGTTGTGGCACCTCTGAATTTTAATAATAATAATAATAGTTTATTTTTACCTTGCCTCTCCTATAAGATCGAGGTGGCAGATATTTTTAATTTGTTGCCTGCTTATTTTTTTATCCAATTCTATCTTGTATTATTAACTATTGTTTTATATATATATATATACTGTATATATATATATATATATATATATATATATTGTAGAATGTATGCCATTGGCAGGTTTCATTTTTATCGATTTTATTGTATGTACAGCGCTGTGTAAATCTACAGCGCTATATAAATAAAGTATATTAATAATAATAATAACATACAATGCAATAAAGTAATTCCACTATCTCCTCCCTCCTTAAAACAAAACAACACATAATTCCAGCATGACAATAAAAATACGATTAAAGTAAATTTAAATAGTCTGAGAATTTTAAACATGAATTTTATATTTAATTATCGTTCCATGTACTGTAAGATAAACTGCGTGCTGACACTGGCTCTTGGGACTAACATCGTTTTCTTTTCTTTTTTCTCATTGTAGGATTGTTAACTTTTTTTTCCTGATGAAGAAGCCAGTGGAGCTCCGAAAGCTTGCAACATGTTTTTGGTCCATTTGGGTTGGCACCATAAAGGTATCCCTGTTTTGGGGATTTGGGATGTTATTGCACTTTGTTTTCCTTTATGAAATGTTTGCTTACCCTGGAGCCCCTTAGGATTTAAAACATGAACAGGGTTTGAAAGATTGGCCTAAACAAGGATTGCGAGGATATAGCCATGTTAGTCTGTAGAATCAGTATGTAGCGAGATCTTGTAACAACTTTGAGACTAATTGAAAGAAATTGGAATTATGCTGCCAATTTCTTTCTTTCAATTAGTCTCAAAGGTGCTACAAGGTTTGTTGTTGTTGTTGTTGTTTGCCTTCTGGTTGTTTCCCACTTATGGTAACCCTTAGGAGTTTTCTTGGCAAATCCCAAAGGGGTTTCATAGGTTTTCTTGGCAAGATTTGTTCAGAGGTGGTTTGCTGTTGCCTTCCCCTGAGGCTGAGAGAGTGTGACTTGCCCAGGGTCATCCAGTGGGTTTCAATGGCTGAGTCTCAAATCAGGGATTTGAACCCTGGTCTCCAAAGTCACAGTCCAATAGTCAAACCACTATGACAGGCTGGCTCTTCTATACAACGGACCCCCTAGAAAAACCTAGAAAAACGTTATACTGGATCACTTTGAGTTTGTAAATACCAATGAAGTGGTCAAGCCTCTTGGTAGCATGAGGAGAACAATATGCTCTCTTGACCCTTGCCCTTCATGGTTGACCATCCAATGAAGTGATGCTGTAAAAGCTTTGCTATAATCTATAATTAATGCATTTTTCAGGGAGGGCAAATTTCCAGCCAGTTTAAAACAAGTGGTGGTTAAACCACTTTTGAAAAATCCCTCCCTCGACCCCCTGGTGAGAAATAATTACAGGCCGGTCTCCTATTACCATTCCTGGGCAAAGTGATCGAGAGGGCAGTTGCCTCTCAGCCTCAAGCCATCTTGGAGGAAGCTGATTTTCTAGATCCATTTAAAACTGGCTTCAGGACAGGATACGGAGTTGAGACTGCCATGGACGTCTTAGTTGATGATCTCCGCCTGGGTATCGACAGGGGAAGTGTGACCCTGTTGGTGCCCTTGGATCTCTCAGTGGCCTTCAGTATCATCAACCATGGTATCCTTCTGGAACACCTGGAAGAGTTGGGAATTGGGGCCATTGCATTGCAGTGGTTCCGTTCCTATCTTCCAGGCAGGTTCCAGATGGTGATGCTGGGAGACAGCTACTCCTCTAAAAGGGAGTTAATATCTGGCATCCCCAGGGTGCCATTCTGTCTCCCATGCTGTTTAACATTTATATGAAGTCACTGGGTGAGATCATCCGGAGACATGGGGCGGGTGTTACCAGTACACTGATGACACCCAAATAAGTTTCTCTATGTCTCCGACTGCTGCAGTGACCAAGGATGGCATCTCTCCTCTAAATGACTGTCTTGGGTTGGTAACGGACTGGATGAGGGAAAACAAACTCAGGTTGACTCCAGGGAAAACGGAAGTATTTGCGATAGGAACCCCTTGCCCAGGAAAGGAGTTTTGCCAACTGGTCCTGGACGAAGTCACACTTCACCTAAAGGACTGCGTTCGCAGCTTGGGAGTACTCCTGGACTTGTCCCTTCAGTTGTCATCTCAAATAGATGCGACAGCTGCATCCCTACCTGGACCAGGGAGACCTTGAAGCATTGGTACATGTGCTGGTAACCTCTTGTCTTGATTTCTGCAATGCACTCTACATGGGGTTACCCTTGTGGCAAGTTTGGAAGCTTCAGTTGATCCAAAATATGGCGACCACATAACACCTGTATTAAAAAATCTTCACTGCCAAGCACCTTCCGGGTGCAGTACAAGGTCTTGGTTATCACCTTTAAAGCCCTAAATGGCTTGGGCCCATAGTCCGCCCCACACTTTCAGAACCTCTGGGAAGCATTTACTACTATCACATAAGACTAGATTGGTGTCCACCTCCCAGAGGACCTTTATTTCGGCCACTCCAAAATTCTAGAATGACCTGCTGGAGGAGATCCGCCTTATTACTAGTTTAGATGCTTTCAAGAAAGCTGTTAGGACGGATCTCTTCCAGCGGGCCTTCCCATCTGACTCTGAGTAAAATAGCACTATCCACCACTATACCCCAATCATTGACTATGTTAAGATATGAATTTTAACTTTTAATTTTGTTTATTGTATTATGGGGGTTAATTTTGTGTGAATTATTATTGTTGACAGTATTTGTATTGTGCTGTATTGTTGATTGTATTTTATCCGGTTGTTATCCCGCCTCAATCTGCAGAGAGAGGCGGGAAATATAAATTATTATTATTATTATTATTATTATTATTATTATTATTATTAAAGTGACTTTAAAAAACATTATTGATAAATTTTAACATTAAACACTTAAACCAACAAGGATAAAGACAATACACACTAATTGCATCATACAAAAATAATAACTTTCTTGTGTTATAAGGAGGCATAGGAGATATGATAGATGTGGTGTAATGGTTTGAGTGTTGGACAAGGACTCTGGAGACCTCGGTTCAGATCCTGGCTCAGCTATGTAAGTCCACTGTGTGACCTTGGGCAAGTCACACTCTCACAGCCTCAGGGGATGGCAACGGCAAATCCTCTCTGAAAAAACTTGCCAAGAAAACCTTGTGATAGGTTGCCATAAGTTGGAAACAACGTCAAGGCATACAACAGCAATAACAAAATCTATAGATGCATAACATTTTATTTCAGTTAATACAACACACTCAGGGAAAACTGGAAAATGATTTTAATGGGGTGGTGAGATTAGGAATGTGATGTTGTTTACCCTCAACAATTGTATAGACAAATCTGGCCTTCATATTTCCAACTTCACAGAAGGCTGGGTTTCACTTTTTGGAACAAAGAAGTTGAAGAGTGAATGAACCCAGCAGCTGAACTCCTGAAGAGTTCAGGGAAATGAACCTGATGTCTAATCTATATTGCTGTAGAACATGCATGTACTATAAACACAACCTACTCCAAGGCTGGGCACATTCAATGTTTGTAAAAACAATTCAGTACATTATGCTCTAGGCTGCTGCTTTACAAAGGAAAAGAACCTACCCACACCTTTCCTTACTTCTTCTGGATCAACACCTATTCTTACATCAGCAGCAATGTTCTCATAGGAAATCAATGTTTTTATGGATATAACAGCAACTATTTCCTCTTTCTGTATCTCTTGCAATAAAGGTTGTGTCATTTTTGAATGTCTAAAATCTATGTAAGGGCTTTACTTTTAGTAGACCAACTCAAAATCAAAAACAGTTTTCACACTGTCAAAAACATTTCATCTGACAAAGGGGGTGGAGGAATACTGTCCAGTTAGTCTGACATCTATACCAGGAAAGATTCTAGAGCAGATGATTAAACATAGAGTCTGTGAACATCTAGA
The DNA here is from genome assembly GCF_019175285.1 of Sceloporus undulatus. Taxonomy (NCBI): domain Eukaryota; kingdom Metazoa; phylum Chordata; class Lepidosauria; order Squamata; family Phrynosomatidae; genus Sceloporus; species Sceloporus undulatus. The sequence continues at coordinate 39,401,529 of NC_056527.1, read as the reverse complement.
AAACAATGCCATAATCACAAAAAAGTCAACATGGTTTCAGAGTAACAAGTCATGCCAGACAAATCTAATCTCTCTCTTTTTTTTTGGATAAAATTACCAGCTTGTTAGATGAAGGGAATGCTGTGGATATAGTATATCTTGATTTCAGTAAGGCTTTTGACAGGGTTCCCCATGACATTCTTGCAAACAGGCTAGTGAAATGTGGGCTAGACAACGTAACTGTTACATGGATTTGTAATTGGTTGACTGGCCGAACCCAAAGGGTGCTCAACAATGGCTCCTTTTCATCCTGGAGAGAAGTGACCAGTGGGGTCCCACAGGGCTCTGTCCTGGGCCCAGTGCTATTCAACATCTTTGTCAATGACCTGGATGACAGAATTGGAAGCATACTTATCAAATTTGCAGATGACACCAAATTAGGAGGAATAGCTAATACCCCAGAGGACAGGATCAAGATTCAAAATGACCTGAATAGACTAGAAAGCTGGACCAAAGCTAACAAAATGAAATTCAACACAGAGAAATGTAAGGTATTGCACTTAGGGCAGAAAAATGAAATGCACAGATATAGGATGGGGGACACCTGGCTTAAGGAGACAACATGTGAAAGGGATCTGGGAGTCCAAGTAGACCACAAGTTGAACATGAGTCAACAGTGCAATGCGGCAGCTAACAAGGCCAATGCGATTTTAGGCTGCATCAATAGAAGTATAGTGTCTAGATCAAGAGAAGTAATAGTGCCCCTCTATTCTGCTCTGATCAGGCCCCACCTGGAATATTGTGTCCAGTTCTGGGCACCACAATTTAAAAAGGATGTTGAGAAACGAGCGTGTCCAAAGGAGGGTGACTAAAATGGTGAAGGGTCTGGAAACCATGTCCTATGAGAGCTGGGGATGTTTAGCCTGGAGAAAAGAAGGTTAAGAGGTGATATGGTAGCCCTGTTTAAATATTTGAAGGGATGTCATATTGAGGAGGGAGCTAACTCGTTTTCTGCTGCTCCAGAGAACAGGACCCGGAACAATGGATGCAAGCTCCAGGAAAAGAGATTCCACCTCAACATTAGGAGGAACTTCCTGACAGTAAGGGCTGTTCGACAGTGGAACACACTCCCTTAGAGTGTAGTGGAATCTCCTTCCTTGGAGGTCTTTAAGCAGAGGCTAGATGGCCATCTGTCAGGGATGCTTTGATTGAGATTTCCTGCGTGGCAGGGGGTTGGACTGGATGGCCCTTGTGGTCTCTTCCAATTCTATGATTCTATAGTTCTATGATTCTATGCTAAACAATTTTATAAGGTAAAAGAGTTATGAACTAAAATGTAACATGTTAAAGATACAAACTTTAAAATTTAAATCTCACAGCATTTAAATCCCAGCCCTTGTCAGTTTGAAATGGACTGACAGCACAAGAATATCTTTATCTGCTACCGAAAGGAGAGCAAGGATGGGGCCATTTTGGCCTCTCTAGTGAAGGATTTCCAGAGTTTGGAAGCAGCCCCTGAGAAGGCCACCTCTCTTGTTCCCACCAAATAAGCTTGAGAGGGTAGTGGAAAAGAGAGAGAGAAGGATCTCCGTGGATGATCTCAATATTTGTAAAGGGAGATACAGTCCTTCAAATAACCTGGACCCATTCCTATAGGATAGGAATGGTTTATTTTGGGGACCTTGGATATCCCAATTCACATTCAGACTGAAACCCAGAGCATTATTATTATTATTAAATTTTATTTCTATAGCGCTGTAATTATACACAGCGCTGTACAAAGTCGGTAAAATTAGGAGTAAATAAAAGGCTGCCCAAGGCGTACATTCTAAGATAATAACAATTAAAAGAGGAATAGATAAAATTACCATATAGAAAGAAAAAAACAGATTAAAAACATCAAATATCAAACAAATCACATCACATCAGAGCAGATTCAATGCTTTGATCCTCCATTTTTTGGGGTGGAGGACTTCAGATCCCATAAGACCCTGCCAACTTGACCAACAGTCAAGAATAATGGGAGCTAAAGTCCAAAACATCTGGAGGACCAAAGGTTGGGAAACATTGCTCCATTGACATCTAAGAGACTATCTGACATGACACATATACTCAATGCCCTTCAACAGGTCATGCCTGTTAATGTAGAATCCTGTAGTACTTTTCCATAGGGACTTTGTGAGGAGCTCCACAGCCCCCAAAATGTTACATAAAAATGAAGCAATTAAGTAAAATAAATGTCTTACTTAATTGTTTTATGTTAGGTAAGAGCAGTGTTTTTTGTGCTTTGCCAGTGCTGTGAACCTGGAAAACTGGCAGAACAAAGACTTTTTAAAGAATAGTTGCCCTGTTGAGGTGTGTTAGGAGCTGTTTTGTCATGTAGCCCAAAACTGAATGGTGGCATAGCAGGAGCAGAGATTGGTGCCCCAGTAGCCACTTAGCTATGTGCTTCCATTAATCCAATTCCATCAAACATGCTGTTGTTCACTGACAGCTCAGTTAGCTTTTGGAAAATGAAGCAGTCACCACCACCAGAGCCTTTCTTTGTACTCTAAGGATTCATGCATCACTCTTGAAAAAAATTATGTTAAAGTGAGGGTATAGTTTGTGGCTTTCTCAACAAACATCTGGTAGATCAGTTGTTTTATATCCAAACTATCAAAATTACCACCAAGATCAGTTCTCACAAGGTAATTTAGACCTGTAAGAATTACATGGAATTGCACTTTTATTACAGTACTGCATATGGAAAAGTAACAGCAATGGATTGCCTTTCACAAATGATTTAAAAATCCCACTGCATTTTGTTGGCAAGTTCAATATGAAGAACTGGCTTGGTAGTTCTGGAGTTTGTAGTCCAAAAAAATAAACTCTGCTTACTTTTTAACAGTAATCCAGTAGGAAGTTGCCTGTGTCTGAAGAGCCTTTCTCAAAAAACAAACAAACTTCTATATGTGTACATATGTGACTGGTTATAAGGAACTGCAAGTTACACTGGAATCCATTCATTTGGCACAAAGAAGGATGAAGCTAATGACAGAAGGGAAATCTTCCCAGTCCTTGAGTTGGCCTATAGGAAAAAATGACAGAAATGCAACTCTACAACAATAAATATTTAGTGCTAAATATGTCTGTGAAAAGAAGATATAGATAAGATTGCTCCAGACAGACAGCGGACTCCTCCCAATTGGGCATTCTGTACCCAGGCAATAGCCAGACTGACACAGAGACCGAGCTGAGCAAAAAGAGCAACAGTTACTTCCTTTTGTTAAATTAAATATAAACAATATCTCTTGGCCAGTGAAGTGGACCTTCATCATTATTGTGTTCTTCATTATTTTTTCTGCCCCTTGGCAAGATGGAGTCAGTAGGGCATTAGGAATATCCCAGGCTCAGAGGTTTCAGGGCCAAACCCTGATAACATAGGAGTGCTCCTCAGGGGGGTGTTATTCATCATGATGGTGTCATTAATGGAACATGTAATAAAATACAAAGTCTGACAAATGAAAAAAAAAATTATCTGATTGAAAAATCAGTTTTTTTCAAGCTTTGTTTGTAACAGAAAAAAAAAATCCCCAGCTCCATTTTAACACGTTTGCAAGCAGCAGAGAAACTGTAGTCCAGTTAAAGAAACCTTTCCAGGTAAAGGCATTTTCCAAGCTCTGCTTTTAATGAGTTGTTTCCATTAATCACTGCCACTCATTGGCCATGTGGAATCCTTCACTACACAAATAATCATAACCATACGGAAGGTAACAACAGATCTGAAAGAGTTAAGACATGAAAAGCCACAAAGCAGCAATTGTGTGGTATCCTCTACAGAGATTCCCAATGCAGTGAATTCCCACTGACCCCTGGAGCCAGCTGCAGTCTGAATGACTTTGAGAGGTAAAGGCAATGGACTCACTGGAGGAACTACAGCAGCTACTTCAAAGCAGTAAGGGCCATTACACACACACACACACACCTTTAATTATCAAGAGGTTTGGCTAATTTTGACTTTTTTGACAAGAGCTCTTGACAAGAGCTCTTGCCTTGCTTTTCATCCCTATGCTGCAAGAGATGGCCCAGGTAGGGTTGCCATATCCCGCTTGGGGGCGGGACTTTCCCGGTTTGGAGTAGGTCCCGCCCCGGTTTGGCCCCGGCCCCGGGATTCCCCCTGCCCCCCCCCCCCCCCGTGACGGACGCCAGGCAGGGAAAGGAGCCTCGCCTCAGAGAGGCCCGTTCCCTGCTTGGCCTCCTCCGCTGGCGACAGAGGCGGCCTGACAGGGGAAAAGGGCTTCACCTCAGCGAGGTCCTTTCCTCCTGCCTTGCCGCCGGCCAGGGAGGCGGCCAGGCAGGGGAAAGAGCCTTTCCTCTTCTTTCTCCTCCTCCTCTTCTTCTACCTCCTCTCCTCCTCCTCTTCTTCCTCTTCTTCATCTTCTTCCTCCTCCTCCTCTTCTTCTTACTCTCCTCCTCCTCCTCTTCTTCTTCTTCCTCCTCTCCTCCTCCTCCCCTTCTTCTTCATCTTCTTCCTCCTCCTCTTCGTCTCCATGTCATCCATCGCCTCTTCTTCCTCCTCTGCTTCTTCCACTCTTCCTCCTCTTCTGGTTTTTGGCCAGAAAGGGACGCACATTTCTGCCATCTGTCTAGGAATAATGCCAAATGTCCACCATTTTGATCATGCCTAAGAAACATGCATTCATATGGAATTTTTAAAAAAAATCATCATTTTTAACGTGTACTCCATTTTAAAAAATGTGTCCTACATTTGAAAATTTTGTCCTACATTTGTCCCTCTTTGGAGGTCCTGACTTATGGCAACCCTAGGCCCAGGCCCTAAAATTCAGGCACAGGCTGTGATATCTAGGAACCCTAATAGGGTGGGAACTCTCCAGCCCTCCAGATGTGGCTGAACAGCAGCCCTAGCCAGAATAGCAAGTGGTGAGGAGTGCTGGGAGTTGCAATCCAATGACATCTAGGAGGCCACATCATTCCCACCCCAGATCTAGAGAGATTAATCACTAGTACAAAAACATTAGTCTCATCTGGAGCCTTCTCAGTGGGGTTAGTGTAACAGAAGGTTGCTCCCAAATCATGCAAATGACCCTGACCTATGGAAACTTTCTGCTGCCTCCTTCTCTGCCAGATGTTTTTTGCCTCCTACTTTGGAATATCTTTTGCTGACACAGTGCTGAAATCACTGTGTTACCATAGCCTTTGGTGCCTGAAAACAGAGGAGCCTGCTCTGGATGTTTTAGCAGACTGTGTTTCTTAAACCATTTTAAGGCATTTTAAAAGTCTGTTCATTAGTGCATTTAGTGTTCTAAATGTTTTTTGGATATCTCCTTGGTGGTCCTGGTGAGAACAGAGACAATGATGAATGATTAAGGTTGATAGATAAATGAATAGACAGATAGACAGACAATTCAATTGAAGCTGAAAACTCTGAAGTCTTTTGCGATTAGGCTAACCTGAAATCACTGTCTTTAAGACCCTCAGAATTTTAGCTACAAAATATTTTCAGTTGGCTTTCAGTTTCCTTTTCTAAAGTCCTTGTTCTGGCCCAGAGGATCTTCATTAATTTACCTTTCTCTAAGATCTCTGCCAAGATCTCCTTTCCTTTGCCCTGCTTTAGCTAGAATTTCAACACTCTGCTGCTTCTCTTCAAGAAAATCTAGTTTGACTAAAAACAGGTGATTTCTTGCATCCTTGAATCTAATGTTTCAGGGAGTACTTTCTCAGAACGGTGGCTCAAGGGGGGGAAAGCTTTTTTGCCCACACTTTTGAACTCTTTTCATGCATCCCCCCTTTTCTTATTAAAGTCTGAACCCCAGCGTGCATAGCCCTAAATCCTACTACCTCCTGGTGTCTGAGTACAGACCTCTGGAGCAGGAGTTTTTGGTTTCCATATGTTTAGACTTCATTTTCCAGTGGTTCCAGGCAATATGGTAAGTGCAAAAGGATTATGGGAGCTGAAATCCTAAACATCTGGAGACACAAAGGCTCAGAATCACTACATCTATGGCATCTGCAGTCTCTGCAAGTTAGGTCTTACAACTCTTACAGCCTTGTAAGTCTGCTTCTTTGAATTAATTGTTTTAACAATTGTTGTATCTCATTCTAGGCCACAGCACAAAACTAGAACCATGGTGGAAATGATAAGAAAGCAGATTTCTGCAAATTACTACTAGTGGTGGCTGGTGATCACCTTGACTCACAGACATATCTCCCCTTTCTTTCATCACTGAATTCAAAGCTGACTTTGTTTGTTTATTTGTATAGTGCCATCAATGTTCTTTCTTAGGCATTTCCTCATCCAGGCACTGATCAGACCAATACTGACTTAATTTTAGCATAGTAGGTGCATGCTTGATGATATTGTTATAGAACCTCATCATTCAGCTTTGGTTGGTGAAACAAACACGGACAATTTTATTGCCTTTCAAGCAATGTATACAGTACACAGACACATGAGAAAAATATGGTAAAAGAAACTGGCTGTTCCTCTCTGGTCATTGAAGTTCATCTTTGTGGACAGGATATGATTTGTACCTTTCCGTGGGTCAATACAGTTTACTTCTTTCCATAAAAGGAGATTAGATTTAGACAACCTTTTACACACAGAGAGGGTGGAGAGAGCTCTCCAAAGACATGAAAAAGATGGTTCACCTGGCATGTCTACCAATTATTACCAGTCATGTTTGTCCATGACTCCTGAGCACTTTTCTGTTTTCAGCTTTATTGCCATAATCACAACTCTGAATTTGAACTCAGTTGGCAGCACAGTCCTAAATATGTTTACTTGGCTGTGAATTCCCCTGAATTCAATTTGACTTAATCTCTAACTTACTTAGGTTTCCAGTATTGTCTACAATTCCCATAGTCTCTTACCATTGTCCACATTGCATGGGACTTATGGGAGTTGTAGGCAAGATATTAGGAAGGTCAAGCTTTGGAGTAGAGCAGTGGTTCCCAACCTGTGGGTCGGGACCCCTTCGGGGGTCGAACAACCCTTTCACAGGGGTCGCCTAAGACAATTGGAAAACACATATTTGCATGTGGCAATGAAAATAATTGTATGGTTGGGGGTCACCACAACATGAGGAACTGTATTAAAGGGTCACGGCATTAGGAAGGTTGAGAACCACTGGAGTAGAGGAACCTGCTATCCCTATATTGATGAGGTAGGTTTGGAAGGTTTTTAGCTGCATTTTAGGCAAACCACCAGCTATCCCCCCAACTTCAAAAAAGTGGCACTTTGGGTGCCCTTGCCAGTTAGAACTAGCTGTACTGGGTTGGACAGACTAGTGATCTGGTTCAGAATATGGCAATTTTTTATGTTTGTAGCTCCCTTCATTTTTGGATAGTTCATGGGTCCGCATCATGGGGACCATCATGATGCAGGTGTTTGTACTGCAGTTTAAAATTGCATTATGCATGGGATATGGCAACAAAAGAGGCCACCTGTCATTGCACATGAAAAAGGGCAAGTGGTGAAACATCAAATTTACCTGAAATCAGTTTTGTTTCCCCCTGAAATGACTGGCAGATGGGAAATGATTTATCAGAAGGACTCTTTCTGCACATCATGATCATATAGCTCAAGGAGTTCCTTCCCAATGACCTTCTGCATTTTCAGCTTGCAAAACAAGAGAGAAACCAGTTCCACGAGATTTAATGACTTCCTCATGATGACCATTGCCCTCATTCATATATATGTTTCTATGTGACAAATCTTTTCCCAGTGATGTTTGAAAACTGTACAGTTTTGCCATGGTCATATAGTTATGGAAAGCAGCATTTGAAGAGATAGTGATGGCAAAATAAAGCAGAGACATTATTTCCATATTCCAGGTTTTCTGAATGATAATATGAGCTTGTCCATATCTTGAAATCTCCTGTGGAGGCCCTTCTCTCTGTCCCACGACACTCACAGATGTGTCTGATGGGAATGCAGGAGAGGGTCTTCTCAGTGGCTGCTCCTAGGACTGGCTACAGAAGCACACAGGTCCCTTGTTCCATTAACTCCACTGGCTGCTGGTCTGTTTCCAGGCACAATTCAAAGTGCTGGTGTTCACCTATACAGCCCTGTATGGCTCAGGCCCAGCTTATTTTAAGGACCATATTCTTCTATATGAACCTGCCTATGTTTGGAGATCTTCTGGGGAGGGCCTTCTCACTTCCCAACATTCTTATAGGTACATTTGGTGGGAACATAAGAAAGGGCCTTTTTGGTGGCTGCTGTCATGCTGTGGAACTCCCCTCCTAGACAGTAAGGCTGCTGCCTCATTGCAGAATGAATTCAGTTTGACACTGCTTTATTTGCCAAGGCTCCATCCTATGGAATCCTGGAATTTGTAGTTCATTGGAATACCAGAGCTCTCCAACAGGGAAGTCTAAATAGCCGACAACACTGCAAACCCCAGAATTTGATAGCATTGAGCCATGGCAGTTAAAGCACTGTCAAACTGTATTCATTCTGCTATGAAGATACAGCCCTAGACAAACTATGCTTTCACTGGCATGTGAAGGCCTTTTTGTTTCAGCAGGTCTTTAAGGACTGACTGCTCAGGGAAAGAGGCCTTTGATGTACTATGTTATTTATATTTATTGTTCTTTTAAATGGTTATACTTTTAATAACTTTTATTTTATTGATAATTTAATTATATATTTAACTTTTGTATGATGTTAAATTGTTAGTTTCATCTGTTTTAACATTTGTAAGGCACTTTGAGTCCTGGACTGAGAAAAGGCAGAATATTACTGTGAGGAAGCCTTGATTTCACATTTGAAAGTTATGAGCCCTGTGCTGAAGTTGCTATTTCTGAGCAAATCTAATTTGAACACTTGACTATGCATGTAATTTAATTTGCAGAGACAAAATCCACCAGTGGAAATTTATTGCATATGCATGAACCATTGGGTTTCCTGAGCATTTTCTCCATTACAGGAGCAGTGACAGATACCTTACCATTTATATGCTTGTAATATTTAAGATGAAATCACCAAAAGGGATTGGGAGTAGCTATGGGTAGTGGAAACATAACATTTCACAAGGGACAGGAGAATTTGGTGATGATCCTGTATACAAAAGAAGTGGAATCTCTGGTCTACAGGCCTAACCTGACCCACAAAAAAATTCTGAACCACAAGTTGCCGGTTTTCCTTGGCACTCTGATTCACTTTTTAAAATTATTTATTTATTAGTTTTGATTCTGGGGTTGTCTGCACTAGCAAAATAAAGTGGCTTCAAAGCCACTTGAAGCCAAGGTGTACAAATTTTATCCTATAGGAGAGTGGGGGCAGGGATGGTGATATTGGCACCTATGTCAATCTCAATGTTAGGAGCAGTAGAAATAACAACAACAATAGTAGTAGTAGCAGGGGGAGGCAGGTCAAAGAGGCTGATCTGGGAAGGCTTGCCGGAAGAGATCTGTCTTGATTCCCCTTTTAAAGGCTTTCAAGGTGGTAAGATGACGGATCTCGTCCAGCAAGTCATTCCAGAGCTAATTCATAGAATCATAGAGCTGGAATAGACCACAAGGGCCATCCAGTCCAACCCCCTGCTATGCAGGAACACAGAATCAAAGAACGCCTAAAAGCCTCTGTGCACTTACGCACTCCCTAAGTACAGTAGTTTACAATGTACAGTCATCCCTTCCAATTCCTGGGGGATCCATTCCAGACCTGCTGCGAATCAGGAAAATCGCCAATATTGGAGCCCCATTGATTACAATGCACGCCATTATGTTCCTCCCGATTTGCCAGCTGCAATACTGAGGGACACGAACAGCAAGACCGTAAATTGGGAGGGATGACTATATAAACTAATTGCCCCCAATAAGCTGGGTACTCATTTTAGTGACCTCAGAAGGATGCTGGGCTGAGTCGACCCTGAGCCCCTGACTGGTATTGAACTCACAACCTTGTGGTTTGTGAGTGAGTGGCTGCAGTACAGGCATTTAACCACTGTGCCACCAGGGCTCATTTGATGATGTGGTGTTGCAGTTCACCAAAATCTCAGCTTTGTTTCACCCTCATTGTTGCTAAAAGTTTCTAGTTATAGGTAACTATGCTATTTGTAACTTGCTATTTCAAACTTCTGGAAAAGAAGAGGAGTTGTGGTAGGAGAAAAAGGAAGGACGTCTATTAATTGCAATATTCAGTGGTTGTACTGATCCCATAATATCCCCTGAACACCTCCCCTCCAATGTAACTTCCTTGACCTAATAGCTCCAGTTTTGCTGAACTACAGTCCACATCATCCTGATCCAGTATGAGCAATACTGCCAATGTATCAACCATAATTTCATAACTTAAACTGTATTTAATTATAAGCATGAATTTAAGTAAAAAAAATAAAAATAAAAGGAGAGCCCAGCTGGATCAGATGGAGGCTTATCTAGGCCAGCATCCTGTTTTTCACCAGAGATTGGGAAAGTTATGTTTTTTTGACTACAAGTCCTGTTGTGTCTAGTGGATTTTAGGAACTGTAGTCTAAAACAGTAACTTTTCCACTCTCTGTTTCTTACCACAACCATGGAAAATGTACAAGTAGATCATGAAGACACTAGTGTCATGCCTTGCTGAGATAGCAGTAATTCTGTCTCACATTATTTGCATCTTCCTCAGACAAAATGCTAGAGATTTTGAGTAGATTAGTGGAAATTACTGGAAGACCATTGTGATAAGGAGGTTTAGGCGACATATGTGAATTTTCTATTGTATCTATCTCTGAACATATTTTCCAAAATTCTTAGTTGGTTTCGGCAGCTGAGCACATTTATTTCTAATGTGGCCTTGCCACGAAGGGAGCAGACATCTGCCAGGGTACATCTCAAATGATAAGAGCAGAGGTGGTCACTCTATTATCTACTGTCTGGATGAGTAGATGAGTTGATAAAACACAGGTATAATTAATTAAATGTACCTGTCCAGCATAGGACTGAGGTAATTTAGGGGAGTGGGACATTACCACTTAGGCCCAGTACAGTACATACCTCAGAGAATGTCTGGAGCGGCAGCAGCCTTTTTTCCCCAAAGGGAAGCCACAGCCACCAAACCATGTGGCTTCCCTCTGGCGGAAAAAGAAACCACAAAAAGCGGGTTCTTTTAAAGCCTCAGGGGCAGCGTAACAAGTGTGAACACTCGTTATGTAAGTGCCACGCAGCAACATGCGAATGGCGCACAACGCTTATGTAATGATGGCAGCGCCCATGTATAAAGGGTGCCACCATTATTACGCCGCCACCACATACTAGGGTTGTGGGGCGTGTGGTTGCTCCACCCCCATGCAACCCTAGTATGTGCCCAGTCCAGTGCAAAGCGCCATCAAAGCAATGTTCTGAGGTGTCTCTGCTGTTGTCTTCTAGGGCTCCTAACAGCAGAATGGAGAAAGTATGCCTGCTTGTTAGGATTTATGACTTACTTGTAAAATCTTTCTTGGCCTGCTGTGTCAATAAAGCTTTAAATCTTGACTACAGTTGTGGTTCCACATCCAAATGAAAGTCTTATCTTTGACAAAACAATGAGGGGAATTCTATGATGTAGGTTAATGCTAGTGAATTTGGGATTCCTAGAAACATACAGCTGTCATCATAGACAGAAAGGGTTTATTAGTAGCAATATCAGATATATTTTTAAATCACAGGGTTTGGTTCCAGAAGAAATATTATCACACATCATTTGTTCCAGGAAGACTCTTGTGTCTTTTAACACCTTCATGCAGGAGGAAGTGGTCATTTCACTCTCAATGGAATGGCCAATCTGCCCCAGGGTTCACTTTAAAGTTGCTCCACAAGGCTCCCTAATTGTCTTGAGAACAGAGTTCAGCAATTTGGATAGCTCTTTTAAAGGCTAGTCTTAAAATGAAGGATTCACCACCGGACTAGCACTAGAACTATCAACCACGGGTAGGCAGGCAGAAATTCAGCAGGCCAAGACCCACCCTGATGCCTACTGGAGGGGTTTTATTTGCTCTGGGCCCTCAGGGGAGGTCAACACCAGGAACCATCGCAGGACTTTGTGGGAGATTGGAAAAAGATGACACTTTGGATCTCTCTCAAATATTATGAGACAATGACTTCCCATGAGATTTATTGTGTGAACTGGCAAGCCTATATAGGCCCCCACCATTGTCTTCTGGCCACTGTTGGCTGGGACGTCCATGTGACCAGGTCACCCGGATGACATGCTTTTTGCTGGTCTACCCTTGTGACCTGCCTTGGTGTGTTTTGGCTCATGGTTGGATCTGGGCCCAGTCCACCAGATGATGGGGAGGGGAGTCTGCAGGGTGGAGTTGCCAAGCTGCACTGGCCCCTCCTGCGGCAATTATCCTTTCTACCTGAATGTACATATATTGACAGTGATTGATTTATGATGGTATTATGATTGATTTATGATGAGATTAAGATTGATTTATAACCGTATTTTGATTAATTTATTATGCCATTTTGATCGACCCTCCTTGTCCCAGTGTAAGCTCCCTCATTACTAATTCCTGTCCTGAAAAATGACCTCAAGAAATGAGGATGCCATAGCTACCAGGATTCACAACTACTTACTTAGCTATCTTGTGTTATATTGCATTCGCCTCTATTTCAACTTGCACCCTTTAACCCAATGAAAAATTTTCAGTAGGTTTTATTTTATTCTTTATTTATCCAAGGAAATCAGTGTAGTGGAAAAGAGGATTATTTTTTTTTAAAAAAGAAAGAAAAATGTTTGGTTAAAACATCCACAATGAACCAATATTTCAGACGTGATTTGCCATGTGACCCTCCTGGTTTTAATCACACAGGATTTTCCCTGGCTCAAAGAAAAAAATGGTCAAGATCACTATCTATCACCCTTATCATGTTTAAACCATCTTGCTCCTAGAATCATGAATACCGAAAGCAGCTTAAAGGGATATGTCAGGGAAGTTTCTATGTGTGTAAGAAAGATATCCATTACAAGTAGGTTAAAAGTTCTGAACTTACTGAACTTGTAGTTTGGTCTGGGTGGTTTGGATATTAGCAATTTATTTTTTTATATTGGCAATTCATAGCAAAATATGGGAAAGTTACTTTTGGAATACAACTCCCATAATCCAGCTGTGGAATTCTGGGAGTTGTAGTCCAAAAGAGAAATTTAGGATAAAACCAGCAACCAAAGTGGGTCTGAGATAGATAAATGTTTAAACATTTTTACACACACAACATCTCAGGTTTTTACAGTATTCAAACGCAAATATCCCCTCTTGGATGATATTCATATAGCCCAAATAGCCATTTGGTGGTGAAAGTTGGGAAGGAAAAGCAAATGAACTAAGTTCTTGCTTTGGTGACCTGGCAAAGACAATTCAAAAGCAGCTAGAGTTTATGTTTTTCCAAAGCAGTAATAACAGGAGTTGTGTGACTGAGAACAGGAAGTGTCCAGTGTGAATTAGTCAATTTGTGAACCATTCATTCACACTTGGAAAAATAATTGATATTGAACTTGATATTGGACTGCATTTTTGTTCCTTTCCCTAACCAATTCAACTACTAAGGGCCACACCAGGGACGTAGCTAGGATTTTAGGAAGGGGGGGGGGTCTAGACTAAGTGCCACCATTATAATGGGGCTTGAGTGTGGCGGTGCAGCAGCACACACCATTCATTTTTCTAATGGATGGGGGGGTCCGGACCCCAAGAACTCCCCCCCCGGCTACGTCCCTGGCCACACAGCTTTTTATGAACAACCAATACCACAGATACATTTTTAAAGCTTTTAAGTTTATAACATATTACAACATGCTGCAGAACAATAATAATAATAAAAGGCTGTGCTAAGGTCATCCAAAGATATCCAAAGATATAAGTAATACTAATAAATTTACAAGCTGCCTGAAACCAAAGGCAATTTATACAAGAGGAGAGCATAGAACATTTTGCAATACTAAATCATTCCAGACTTGTCCTTAATAATTATTTCATTTAATGCTGAATATTTCTACCACTGAGGCAACTGAATTTTATTAGAAGGAATGAAAACACACCTGCTTACTTTCAACACACATTTCCATTATTTCAAAGAATACAGAAGACACTTGTAATCATTAATGGAAGACACTTTCTTGTAGTAAAAATGTGTTAATTTTTAGGTAGCCTATAACATCTGGCTGATTTTTTCCCTCTATTCATATGAAAACAGAATACTAAATTTAGTCATTTAGCCATTGGATCCTACATTGAAGGAAGAGGATTTTATACTGCCTGAACTTGAGATTTTATTTCATCAGGTTCACCCACTCTGACCATGAAGAAAAGCTATCCAGTTTGGCTTCTGCTGACTTTGATTGTTGTAACACAGAGACAATTATGTATAAGAATGCCATTGACCTATACACACATGCACAAACACATGAACACACACTTCCTAGTTGTATACCATCCATCTCCTCTAAAATTCCAAAATATTTGTTGTCATTGTGTGCCTTTTAGTTGTTTCTGACTTATGACAATCCTAAAATGAACTTATCGCAGGGTTTTCTTGGTGAAATTTGTTTAGAGGGAGTTTACCTTTGCCTTCCTCTGAGGCCGAGACAGTGTGACTTGCCCAAGGTTGCCCAGTGGTATCCCATGGCTGAGCAGAAATCCAAATTAGGTTAATAGAATCATAGAGCTGGAAATGATCACAAGGGCCTTCCAGTCCAACCCCTGCAATATAGGAATACATTGTCAAAGCACTCCTGACAGATGGCCTTCATGGATTGATCTAACCATATGGAATGTGGTCTTCCTCTGTTCCTACTGCCTTCTCCCTTACCAAGCATTATTGTCTTTTCTAATGAATCATGTCTTGTCATGATACATCTGAAGTACTACAGCCTTGGTTTATGCATCTTGACTTCAGGTTTGCTTTGCTCTAGGATCCTAGGAGCCTGGACTACTAAAAATGCCCCTTGGCCAAAAGTCAGGTTTTGAAAATTAGTATTTTTTTTTAAAAAAATTAAGTACAGGTGGGCTGCCGTGAATTTAGTCCCTCCAAGATTTGGCAGGGAAAATCAGTTGTCCCTCCTTTTAGATCAGGGTTCAAATCCCTGCTTGGTCTTGGAAACCCACTGGGTAACCATAGACATGTCACATTCCCTCAGCCTCAAAGGAAGGCAAGGGCAAACCCACCTCTGAACAAATTTTGCCAAAAAAACCCCATGATAGGTTCACCTTAGACCAGGGGTAGGCAACTTGCGGCCCACGGGCCGTATGCGGCCCGGCGAGGCCTTGGGACCGGCCCCAGCCTGGTCCTGCCGCCGATTGCCGCCAGGGCCTTTGGGGGGGCAATTGTCAATAGAAGCCTCAGAAACATGCATTTATATTAACATTTTTTTAAAAAATCAACAATTTTTTTCATGTGTCCTCCATTTTTTTAAAAAAAGTGTCTTCCATTTGAAAATTTTGTCCTACATTTGTCCTGGTTTATTTATATATTTAATTTTTAAAAACTATTTAATTATTTATTTTTTGGCTTCGGCCCCCCCAGTTGTCTGAGGGACAGCAACCCGGCCCCCGGCTCAAAAAAGTTGCCTACCCCTCCCTTAGAGTCACCCTAAGTCAGACATGACTTGAAGGCACACAACAACAATTTTTAAAGGTGATGGGTGGCATACAGCTAGGAAGTGTGTGTGTTCATGAACTTGTGTATATAAGTCAATGACATTCTTCTACATAATTCTCTTTCTGTTACAAAGGTAAAATAATTTGTACAGATTTACACAATACTTCCTGCTATGTCTAAATTAATTTATGCTTCTTTAGGAAACAACAGATAAATAGACCCAACATTTATGAATGACCGCATGTTGTGTGTATGCCTGCAAAACAATTTGAGGGAGATAAAATACATGGGAGAAGATAGTTCAAGAATAAGCATGGCTTCAGCTTAGCATGTACACCAGCAGATGAAATAAGCAATTCTATACAAATGGACACTGCTGATCTGCAGTGGCTCTACAGGCCACAGAGATATGGAAGGAAAGGAGAAGTGCCTGATGGCTGCCGTGTCATTGGAGTGGAAAATCCACTCAGAAATTTGTGCAGGCTTTTGAAGAAAGCATCCAAACTATTGGGCCTACCTAGGAATATGGCTTGGAACCTTGGATAGTTCCTTGAAAATGTAGAATAACACCTGGAATTGGTCAACTGATCCACTGACAAGGAAGCTGCCACTGACTGAGGAATTCTGGCAATAGTTACAGCCAAACTGAGGACATTAGCAATTTTCACTTTCATGGCTAAGCTG
This sequence comes from Sceloporus undulatus, assembly GCF_019175285.1. Classification (NCBI taxonomy): domain Eukaryota; kingdom Metazoa; phylum Chordata; class Lepidosauria; order Squamata; family Phrynosomatidae; genus Sceloporus; species Sceloporus undulatus. The sequence continues at coordinate 39,385,305 of NC_056527.1, read as the reverse complement.
CACTAAACAATTTAGCTGTCTAGCAAGAAGAATGAGAATGCAGTTAACATTCTAGGTAAATGCATGAAGGACATTTATAGGGATGTAAATTTATGAGAACAGGATAGGAATTATGAATGAGCAACCCAGTCTATTCCAGAAAGTACAGGGTTCCTTAACTGCCAGTTGGTTTACTTACAATTAAAAACTCCAGCATGCTCTTATGTGCCCCATTCTGTTGGTTTAGTTGGAACAGTTGCAGGGATCTGCCAAACTAAAGCCCCAATCTGTGATGCCACTTGTGAGGATGGTTTTCCTTTTCCAGCTGTTCTTGGGATTGTTACCCTAAAAATGGGGGGATGGTGGGGGTCTGCATCAGCAGTGTCAGCATCTCTTTGAAACTGTGGAGAAATTATAGTTCAAAAGGAGGAGGGTAACTTTGTGGATGTTTTCACAACAATAGATTAGACACATAACTAGTTAAAAGAAAATTTAAAACTAATACATATTTTTAAAAAATAATACATATTTTAAATTTCTCAATTTAAAAATAATATGGACAGCGTGTTGGAAGAGACTAGTTTTTATTGCTGTTTTGAATTCAAGCAGCATATCAAGCTGATTTATTTCCTCTGGCAGGCCATTTCACAATGTGGTGGCAACGGAAGAAAATGTATTTCAGTTAACAGTTGTCACCCAGGTTTGGGTTGACTAAAGTAAATGTAGAATCATAGAATCATAGAGTTGGAAGAGACTGCAAAAGGGCCATCCAGTCCAACCCCCTGCCATGCAGGAAATAACAATCAAAGCATCCCCGGCAGGTGGCCATCCAGCCTCTGTTAGAAGACCTCTAAGGAAGGAGACTCCACTACACTCAGAGGCAGTTTGTTCCACTGTTGAACAGCCCTTACTGTCAGGAAGTTCAGAGAGGATCACATGGGAGAAAGTGATCCCATGGGTAAATTGCAGCCATACCATGTAGGACTTTAGAGGTAACAACCAATCGTTGTACCTTGACAGAATCATCTTAATATTATGTGATATGGTCATTCTAGATATGCCAATAACTAGTCTGGCTGCCATGTTTTGGACTAATTGACATTTCTGAACTTGTACAGTGCAGCCCTGATGTAGCCAGCATATACACTATGATCTTTAGATCCTTCAGCTCTAGGAATGGCCAAAGATGATAGCAAGTACTCCTGGTCATTCTATCAGTCTGGACTGGATTTGGAGTGGTGGATTCAAAAGTGTGAACACAATCTTTCAGGTATAGATATATCCAGCACTGGCTAACATACCTCCAAACTCAGATTAGGACCCTTAGCAGTAAGTATCTCTGTCTTGCTTGCATTCAGATTCAGTCAGTCTTTACCTTCTCAGACACTCATTCGGGACACATTATCCTTAGCTGTTGCTATTATCGAAGGCACAGAGAAATATATTTGGGTGCCATCAGCACACTGGTAGCACCCCACCCCACAATAAGGCCATTTTTTTCTTCCCTTTAATTTTTACCCAGATGCTCTCATTGTTATTTCAAAGCTCTAAGTCACGGATCTCCTCACAGGTGTACACAACATATAATGCTACTGCCCCTCCTTTTCTGTTTGGTCACAAATGACCTACATGCTGGTGAAGAAATTGGACAAGGTGTGTACAATTTTGTAATTTTACATATGTTGAGAGAGAGAGAGAGAGAGAGAGAGAGAGATTAGTTTAACATTTGCAAATTTACGGAAAGCTTTTACCGAATTAAGATTAAATATGATGGATACAGCATACAGAGATGGAAGATATAGAGGTATTCCAGCAAAAGAACGTACTTGTGTATATGGTTGTCAAGAGGTAGAGGACCTTGTTCATTACATGTTATTTTGTCCTCTCTACCAAGAACCAAGAGAAAGGTTCATTACACCTATAATAGAAACCAGCCCCAGTCAAAACCCACAGGATATGATTTTTTATCTTCTACTGGACCTGAATAAATATGTAACTTGGAAAGTAGCTTTGTTTGCCTTAGCAGCTAAAAAAAATCAGGAATAAGTATATAACAGGGATAGCCATAAACTGTAAAGGCGATGACTATGTTTGACAAAATTTTTAATGCATAATGACAATTGTTGTTCGTTTGTCTAGAAATTCTGTACCAGATACGAGATACCCGCATTTTAGATATAATTTACATGTATTTTTATACTGTTATATTGTTATATGTATTGTTATATTGTTGGGTTGTGCAATGACCTTTGGTCAAAAGCAATAAAATTTGAATTTATATGATACATTTGTGTAACTCAAGCACGTTGTTAATCTGTTTTTATTAAATTTATATTTAAAATGTCATCATATTAAATTTTCTTACATAAGTGTGGAAATAATTCTTTAGTGCTCAGGGAAATATGTATGCAGGAAAGGTATGGATTGCAGCTCATGTAGGCCTGTTCCTAACGTGCAAAAGGATAACCTATGGCCAAGAAAGTTGTTCCACACAGGGCAAATACCAAATTGAAGGGGGGGAATATAATAGGAGAAAGACAGGACAGAGGGAAGGGGTTAAACCTGCAGTGTTGAATCTCCTTTTCTCTTCTTTCTTCCAGTGGCTTCAACATTTAAATTTTAAACAAAGTGGAATATGAATTACCTGCCATTTCATGTCCTTTAGGCCATGAGTCACCACAACTATGCTGCAAATGATGACTAAATTCATCCCTCCTGCTACAGACTAACATGACACTTAGCTGGAGTGACTTCATCAGCAGAGCAGTTACGTATAGCACTGCCAATGAAAAACAAAGGTCATAGTAGCTAAAAGTTTTTATAAAAAATCAATACAGGATATGATCATCATATATAATCACAAAATCTTACTCAATAAGATCAGCAATGCTATAAACGCTTATAAAATAAAATGGCAACACTTCAGCCTGTGCATAGCTTGTAAACTGGAAGAACTGAGTGTTATATATGGAAACAGCAGCAGTGTTACAGATAATATTTCCACTTCCATTGAATAAACATACCGTATATACTCGACTATAAGTTGACTTCATGTGTAAGTTGAGGATAGGTTTGGGGGCTAAAATTATGGATTCTGATATGACCTGTGGATAATTTAAGGGGAAAAACTTTCGGACATGTAACAACACTAAGTTTCCAGAAGAAAAACAGGAAAACAATGCCAATGAACTTAACAAAATGTCAGCAGGCCTAACTGTTTGTGCTTATACTAAAGGCAGGATGGATGAAAGAATAGAGAGGGAGTCAATGCTTCCATGACAGATTACATTCTTGCCTTTCATCAAGAGATAATTCCTTTTTTCTTTTTCTTTTTTTTGTTAACAGTTAAAGTACTGTATTTACACTGACTCATGGATAAGTCAACTCAAGTTTTTGGGGTCAGTTTTTTGAATAAAATTTCTATACTTATACATGAGTACAATCTGGTCTTTCCTTATGTGGGGATGTGTTGCAGATCCCCCCACATAAGGGGAAAACTGTGTATGCTTACACACATTGAAAACAATGGGGGTATGTACATGCTGTGTGGTGTGTGGTGCAGTGTGGCCTGAGCGCCATGGGCACACAAACTATTCATTAAATTGTACCATGGCTTCAGCATATGCTGAAAGCCTTGGAAGGGAAGCCAGCATATGCTGCAGGCTGACTGTATATACAGTATACTTGAAAATCAAAGAGAAAATGACATTTTCCACCGTTCACCTCACCTAAATTGGGTGTGGGTAAGGTTTAGCTCTCCAGATACTGGTTGACTGCAATTCCCAGCTTTTCTCACTACGTTATCTAGGACTGCCATATCTTGCAATCAAGCAACACCCAGAGAGTTGTGTGTTGGCTGTCCTTAGCCTAAATCAGTGCTTCTCAATTATTTTCTGTCATGCCTCCCCTAGGAAGAAGAAAACATTTCACGCCCCCCACGCGACTGTAAATAGTATCATTTGTCTATAAAATTGTTATAAGTACTGTATCCTTACGGAGGGCGCGCCCCACTATTTGAGAAGTACTGTGTTAGGGTTATGATTAGGATTAAGGTTAGAATAAGGTTTCAGATTAGGGTTGGGATTAGGGTTAGGGATAGGGTTAGGGTTAGGATTAGGGTTAGGTTTATGGTTAGGGTTAGATTAGGGTTAAGATTAGGGTAAGGGTAAGGATTAGGGTTAGGATTAGGATTAGGGTTATGATTACGGTTAGGGTTAGGATTAGGGTTAGTGTTAGGATTAGGGTTAGGATTATGGTTAGGTTAAGGATTAGAGTTAGGGCCAGGATTAGGTTTAGGATTAGGGTTAGGGTTAGGGTTAGGATAAGGATTAGGGTTAGGCTTAGGGTTTTGGTTTAGGATTAGGGTTAGGATAAATGTTTAGGATTAAGGTTAGAATTAGGGTTAGAGTAGGGTTAGGTTAGGGTTGATTAGGGTTAGGGTTACGGTTAGGATTGGGTTAGGATACGGTAGGATTAGGCTTACTGTTGGGTTAAGGTTAGGATTAGGGTTAGGATAGGGTTAGGATTAGGGTTAGTATTAGTCTTAGGTTTAGCTTTCGGATTAGGGTTAGGGTTAGGTTTAGGATTAGGTTAGGATTAGGGTATGGTTAGGATTAGGGTTAGGTATTAGGTTAGAGTAGGCTTAAGGTTAGGGTTAGGATTAGGTTTAGGGTTGGATTAGAGTTAGGGTTATGATTACGATTAGGGATAGGGTTAGGATTAGGGTTGGATTAAAGTTAAGGGTTAGGTTCAGGTTAGGGCCCAGGATTAGCTTTAGGGTTCGGATTAGGGTTAGGGTTAGGTTTAGGGTTAGGATACGGGTAGGATTAGGGTTAGGGTTCGGATTAGAGTTAGGTTAGGTTAGGGTTAGGGTTAGGGTAAGGATTAGGTTAGGGTAAGGGTTATGTTAGGGTTAGGGTTAGGGTTAGGTTAGGGTAAGGGTTAGGTTAGGGTTAGGATTAGGGTTAGGATTGGTTTTAGGGATAGGTTAGGATTAGGATTATGGTTAGGATTATGTTAGGGTTAGGGTTAGGAATGAGATTAGGGTTATGTTAGGGTTAGGGTTAGAGTAGGGTGAGGATTTGGGTTGGATTAGGTTAGGGTTGGATTAGGGTTATAGTTAGGATTAGGGTTAGGGTTAGGGTTATGATTGGGTTAGGGATAGGGTTAGGATTAGAGTTAAAATTAGGGTTAGGGTTGGATTAGGGTTTAGGGTTAGGATTAGGGTTAAGGTTACGGTTAGGGTTAAGGTTAGAATAAGGGGTTAGGATAAGGGTTAGGATTAGGTTAGGGTTACGGTTTGGATTAGGGTTAGGATTAGGATTACGGTAGGTTATAGGGTTAGGTAAGATTAGGGTTAGGTTTTTAAGATTAGGGTTAGGGTTAGGATTAGGGTTAGGGTTAGGATTAGGTTTAGGATTAGGGTTAGGATTAGGGTTACGGTTAGGATGAGGGTTAGGGTTAGGGTTACAGTTAGGGTTAGGGTTAGGGTTAGGGTTTTAGAGTTAGGATTAGGGTTAGGATTAGGGTTGGGATTAGGGTTAGGGTTAGGGTTAGGATTAGGGATAGTGCTAGGTTTACTGTTAGGGTTACGGTTAGGGTTGCGTTAGGGCTGTGCTTCTCAATTATTTTCTGTCATTCTCCCCCTAGGCAGAAGAAAACATTTCACGCCTCCACTTGACTGTAAATAGTATCATTTGTATATAAAATTGTTTTAAGTACTGTATCCTTACGGAGCCTCGCTGCCCCCCCCCCCCCGTGGGGCACGCCCTACTATTTGAGAAGTACTGGCCTAAATCCAACTGGAATAGATCCATTGAATCAAGGAGATTTGCATAAGGGTTTCAGCAATTAATTTAATAGGTCTACTGTTAGGCTGTTGTCTTGAAACTGTGTCTGATTTTTCACTTTTTGTCCTCCCAGACATAATTTCTATATGTCTGGTGTATTGACAGGATTTTATTGAGATCCTCCTACCATCCAGTGGAGTCACTAGGGAGAGTAATTTTCAGGAACACCCCAGAAAAGGGGTGACTCCTGATGGGGCCATCCTTCCACTGAGGGGAGGGGGGAGCATCCTAGCCCTGCTTCCCTATGGTAGTAGTTGTTCTCCTCAAGAGAAAGCCATTGTCACGGTTAAGGACAAGGCTGAGTGCACCCGTCCTTGCTTCCCTGCAGTGGCAGTGGCCTCCTCAAGAGAAGGTGATGGCAGTGGCTAAGGACAAGGAGTGTGTGTGGCCTTATGATCAGACTCTCTGGCAGCCCCCCACAAACACACACCAGGTGACACCAGAGGTTGGGATGCCATTGCTACCATCATATTCCATTTATAATTCTGTAACTGTGAATTATGTTGAGCCTGTTCAAACTCATAGAATGCCATCTCCCCTGCCACGCCACAATTTTTCAACCACTTCTTTTGTTACGTAAAGCATTCACCCAGGAGGAAAACATAAAATAGATGGGCTCACTGTGTCTCGATTGTTAGGAGCTGTATATCTGAGAGCAAACTTTGCTACTGAAATCACAACTGGGTTAACAATCTTGGTGTCCTTGCAAACTACATAATTTGGCACAGCAATGCCGTTTTAACTGCTGTGACTTCATCTTATAGAATACTGGGTTTTGTAGTTTGTGGAGGCACTAGAGCTCTCTGGCAGAGAATTTTAAATACTCTTTCTTAAACAGTAAACTCTAGGATTTGATAAGTTGTTGCCTACAATAGTGATCTGATTGTGTAGTGTGAAAGGGCGATTGGTTCTTCATATCTATGGTAGGGAAAATATGTATCAAAACATTGAAAGTCTCCTGTTGCTTATCAAAACTTAACTTGTCAATATAAATTTCCAGCAGATGATTTCATAAATCATGTACAGATTTGTACTAAAGGCCCAGCTGGTCAATCCTGTTGACCGTCAAGTGTCCAGCACACCACCTCAATAAACCTTTGTCTTTGTGCTGCCAGACTACAAAACACTGCAATAGGGAAAGAGTGTGACCTTGTGCACAGTGTGGAGATCCAGTCCAATCCAGAATTATGTCACAGGTGATCCTTTCTGTACTTGTGTCTCAATGCATAGCTTAGATAGACTGCAGTATAATTGAAACACAAACACACACAGAAACAAACAAATGGATGCACAGGGCCTTTTCAGGAAAGAGAAGATACTCCAATCTACACTTTTCAAACATTTCAGTTAGTTTTTGAGTACTTGTCTTAAAAATTCATATTTCAGACTTTCCAAAAGAGGGAGATCATTCTTTTTTGCTTTTTGCAAATTCCCATAATTCAAATTCCCCAAGAAACTGAAAGAGAACCTTGGTATCTAAAAGCCCTCTAAAACGATTTCCCCACACAGGACAAACATACAATGTATATTTACAATGTTTTTTTTAAAATCTGAGTCACAAAGAGGCTCCTAGTTGCCACATTTCTATATGTTGGTCTCTCTTCAACATAGATATTTGCAGCTCTTGGAAATTACTGAACTTGTTTTTATCTCAATTATAGACACATCCAGACTGATTGAAAAGCTCCAGGTTTTGTTCCTGTTCTTTCCAGTTTTATACTGGGTTAAAACAGTAGCTTTAGTAGGGTTAGCATCACCTGGTGCAATAACTCATGGTCTCACTCCTCTATTGACCTCCTCCCATACGACACATTACTGAATCCTTAGTAATGTTTTTTGTACTAATGCTACTCCTAATTCCCTATCAGTTTTTTTATCAGTTTTGATCTCATTGTAAAAGACACATTCAAATCATAGGTTTTAAAAACATCAAAAATGTGAATGATAGTTTTAATAGCCGTACTATTCTCAAACAGCTGTCTCTTACTACAAAGAATAGTAAAGTGGTGTCAAACTGCATTAATTCTGCAGTGTGGTAGCAGCCTCTGAACATATCCCCAAGTTCATTCTGTCTTAGAGGGCTTGCTCACATCTAGCAAAAACTAATGATAGCTGAAATGTGTTTTGCAGGAATATGTGTGTTTTCTGTGGTCAAATTCTCCTTTTTTAAGTACAAGAAAGGCATAGGGTTTCTTTTCTTCTTTTTTGCACTGAAATACCACAGCTATTTTTGCATATAATACTTCCCCAGAAGGTTTCATGCCCCCCAAACTGTGGGGGGGGGGGAGGGAATCTTTGTATTCATGTACAATGGAAAGAAAAGTACAGTCACTATTTGTTTTTGCCTATGAGGACAAAGAATACATAGGTTTATATCCCGCCTCCATTATTTTACACATCTATAGAACAGTGTTTAGCTAATCACCCAGGTGCTAAATGGGAGAAATGTGATCAAAGTGGATGGAATATACAGCATTTGTGTACACTCACCTTAGGTGGCTTAACACTCCTCCTTAGTCAAATATGTTTTTATATTGCATTAAAAACATGAAAGATATGTCCTGGTTGGAGCGTCCGATTCATCCATGACACTTGCTGTGTCACTCGGCCCGAGGCATGGTATGATCTCTTTCTTATCTCTAACAGCTGTTGTAAAAATAAAGTGAACCTCTCACACAGATGACTGAGCCTGTTGAAAGTGTGCAGGGGTTCAGGGGCTACTTTCTGTGGTAAGTTGTAAAACTAGCATTTATTTTATATAAAGCTTAGAAAACCCGATCTTTTTTAAACAATGTCTCCTAGGATTCCATGGTTGTAGTTCAAAAAAGAGTTTCCTAAAAGCTTTGATTTTATTTTGCTGGTTAGGTAACCTTTCTCCACTCTCCGTCCCGATGTTATCTCTTTCCCTTTTGCTCACTTGCTGGTTCTTTTTTGCCCCTGAGATTTTCCTGCTCTGAAAGGGGGAATTCATGAGGGCTTCTTACGAGAAAAGAGTCTCAGTCAAGCCACCTTACAACAGAGTGAGTAAAAGGTGAGGAACAGGGCTTACTGTTTCCTCCTCTGTTACATGACTGCAGTGAGTCTGTGGACTTTATCACACCTGAGGAATTTCTCTTAATTTCGAATGAAAAGAAAGTGGGGTCAGAACGCATTCACCAGAATTCGCTAGTTCAGCAAATTTACGTGAATGCAAATTGTGTTTGAACTGGCTTCCCATTGCCCGAAATTGCATGTGGTAGTTTATCACACAATAACATGAAAACTCATGATTGCGTTCAGATTGCCATTGGATTATACTTCCAATTTCCCTTGTCTAATAAACTCCTGTGAGTGTATCTTCACTAACACAATTCTAATAGTTTGGTAGCACTTTAATGGCTGTGGCGCCATCCTGTGGAATTCTGAAGGTAGGCCAGGGCTGCATCTACAATGCAGAATTAATTCAGTTTGACATCACTTTAATTGCCATGGCTCGATGCTGTGGAATTTTAGGATTTATAGCTTTTTTGAGATGTTTAGTCTTCACTGTCAGAGAGCTCTGGTGCCACAACAAACTTCAAATAACAGGATTTCATAAGATGGAGCAATGACCATTAAAGAGATGTAAAACTGTATTAATTCTGCCGTGTGGTCAGCAGCCTAGATTAAAAAAAACAACAAAGAAAGTGGATAAAACTTTTTTTATTCCAGACAGACTTTGATAATGCATTTCATTTTAAAGAAACAACTGGCCTTATACAGTGTGTTGGATTTTTATCTGGTTTTTTTTAATGGGTATGGTTTTTAATTTTTCTTTTAAACTGATTTTAACAGTTTAATTACTTTTTAAAGTGTTGCATCCTGTCGGTTTTTAGCCATGTCTAACTGTTGTTAAACATACAGAGCCAGCATGGTATAGTCGTTTGAGCATTGGATGAGAACTCTAGAGACCAAGGTTGAAACCCAGGCTCAGCCATGGAAACCCACTGGGCGGCCCTTGGGCAGGTCCCACCCTTTCAGCTGCAGAGGGTGGCGGTGGCAATGGCAAACCTCCTTTGAACAAATCTTGCCAAGAAAACCTCATGTCATGATAGGTTTGCTTTAGAGTTACCATGTTTCAGAAATGACTTGAAGGCACACAACAAGGACAATTAACTGTTGTAAGTTGCCTTGAGTTATTGTTATCTGCTAGATTTCTCTAGAAGAGTATCCTGGAAGAGAACAGGATGAGAGGCCAAAACCATTTTCTCTTTCATGTGCTGTTCTTTCTGATTCTTGGGAGAACCTTCAGGATGCCTCCTTTTTTCTTCACTTCTGTCAGCAACTATCACCCTCTCTCAGAAATGTGATGCCATATATTTATGCAAAATATGCACGGTAATTTAAGTTTCCTAAGTCTTCAGCCTTTGTAAAGGAAACAAAAATAATTAAATATCAGAAATATCAAAGCCTAGCCTGTTGGAGTCTAGCTTTAAATTAGCAGAGTAGCAGAAATGTACCTTTGTCTAACTATGCTTCCCTTTATCTAAACAGGCAGCCATAGCAGCCCTCTTTGATCTACCAAATGGATCAAACAGGGGCATAAAGAAGGTAGGAAGGCAGCATGGTGTATTGGTTTGAGCATTGGACTACAACTCTGGAGACCAGGATTTGAATCCTAGCTCACCCATGTAAACTCACTGGATGACCTTGAGTAAGTCACAGTCTCTCAACCTCAGAGGATGGCAATGGCAAACCCTCTCTGAAGAACCTTGCCAGGAAAACACCATGATAGGGTCACCATAAGTTGAAATAAGCTGGAAGGCACACAACAACAACAGCAACGAGAAGATAGATAGGTCCTTTACTTAATGTTATATTTGTTCCTCCACTAGGTGTCAGCATTGGCACAGTTTTAGGTCTATTTAGACGGTACTATGTCAGTTGTTCATTCATTTTGCTACTGAATTAATATTAATTTTGGTTTCCATAGATCAGGAGTAGGCAAATTCTTTCCCCATCCTTGTCTCCCCGTCATTTGCCTGTGAAATTGTCTGTATGTGTCCTACACTGCCAAAAATTGGGGAAGGGGAGCTTTTAATTGATCCTGTTTTCCCCACAATATCTGTGGCCTGGGTGTCAATCAGGGCTGGAAAAACAGCCTTCAGGAGCTGCCTGCAGCCACGAGGCTAAACGTTAGTCACCTTAATATAGCTTTTGCTAACCACTATTTTAGAGCCAGCATAGCGTGGACTATGGCTCTAGGGTTCGATTCCCAGCTCTGCCATGGAAAGCCCCTGGGTGATTTTGGGCAAGTCACATGCTGTCAGCCTAAGGGGAAGGCAATGGCAAACCTCCTTTGAACAAATCTGCCAAAAAAAGTCCTCTGACAGGTTTGCCTTAGGTGTTTATCACACTAAGTGCTGAAATCCCATGCAGAAACGGGATTAAAATTCCAGAAAAATCCCACAAAAGCGGGATTGTTTTCAGACACACTGGAGACACTGAGCATTAATCTGACATTAACCTGCACAGAAAGTGGACAAAATTGGCCATTTTTTACTTTTTGTGCTGGATACCCCTCGATGTCATCTGAAAAATATCCCACATTTGCGAGATTTTCTTGATTTAAATCCCGTTTCTGCATGGAATAAACTCTGTGTGATAAACTCCTTAAAGTCACCATAAGTTGGAAACAACATGAAGGCACACAACAACAACAACAACAACAATAAAGCCACTATTTATGATGCACTTGAAATATTTCAAAATGTGTTTTCTCTCAAAATATGCATGTCTAAACAGATTTTTTTTCTAGATGCAGCATAAGTGTATTTTTGAATTGAGTGCTGTGACAGAAAAATTTGAACAGAATCGAAATCCAAAGTCTAACTGCACACACGTTCATAAATGTGGGTTGTTGTCCCACACATGTATGATCCTTCACAGAAACAGCTGGACAATTTAGTCCAGTGCAGAATACCTGCATTCAGTAAAGGCTGAAAAAGCAGTGTTGCACATGGGATGTCACTGCACAGTCAGATGCAAATGTCAAATATGCATGCAGGTACATAGTACTTGGCTGTGTATTTGGCTGCCCATCTGGGCATGTGTTCAGATGCATACTCAAGGCAAATGTTGCATACAAAAATCAGTGAGGGTAATTTTCTTCTTCTTTTCTTTCCTTAGGCTGTATCTGCACTATAGTTTGACACTTTAACTGCCACTTTAACTGCCATTGTGCAATGCTATGGAATCCTGGAATTTGTAGTTTGCTGTGGCACCACAAGCAGAAAAGGTTAAATATTGCACAAAACTACAAATCCCAGAATTCCATAGCATTGAGTCATAGTACCTAAAGCAATGTCAGGCTGCTTTATTTCTGCAGTGTGGACAAGGCCCAAGAGATACAGTGTTATAAAGGCAACATTTGCAGCTGTCTAGCTCAAAAAATAGTGAGAAAAGGAAGTTATGATAAAAATGTTTTGGGTTGTGAATAATGTGGAGAAAATGTATAGGAATAGTTTCTTTTGCCCTGGGTTTCTTCAAACGGGAAAAAGTGTCAGAAGGTCATGGTATTTCTTGCTGTAGTTTCTGGTTTTTTTTTTTAACCAAATGTTTCTGTTGTCCCAGACTACAGTATTTGTTTTGGCATTTCCTATACCAGCTGCAACATTTTATCCAAACCTTTGAGTATTTCTTTTTTAAAAAATCCAAGACATACTGGAATAAAGAAGTCTCATTCTCTTCTTTTCCCTCTTATTTTTTCTTAGAGATACAGTACTATAGTCATCAGTGAAATGCAATTTTGAACTATACCACTACAATATTAGAAGAAGATCTGACTATGTTTTTGAACCATCTAGACAACATTCACCCAAACATCCAATTCATGATGGAAAAAGAAATGGAAGGAACATTGTCATTCTTGGATGTCCAATGGTTTGGCCACACAATATACAGAAAACCTATACACATGGACAGATACTGTACCTACACAAGAACTCCAACCGTCACCCAGAACAAAAAGGAAGCACAATAAAAACACTGATAGACTGGGCAAAAAGGTTCTGTGAATGCTACTTCCTGGAAGATGAATTGAAGCACCGAGACTGGGCTGTACAGGCTAATGGTTACTCCAGCTCAGACATCAGAAGGGCTGCCAGGCCCAGAAAAGAAAAAAAAAACAGGAATGAAGACAAACAACCACTCAAAGGAAAGGTATTGTTACTATACATCAGAGGAGTCACAGACAGAACAGGGAAACTGTTGAGGAAACACAACCTCCAAATGATCCACAAACCGACCAAGAAAATCCAGCAAATGCTGCGCTTGGTAAAGGACAGGAGAGACCCTCTCACAGCTGCAGGAGTTTACTGCATACTGTGCAGCTGTGGATAAGTCTACATAGGGAGTGCCAAATGCAGTGTTCAAACACGAATCAAGGAACATGAGAGTCACTGCAGACTGGCTCAGCCAGAAAAATCAGCAGTACCAGAACATGTTATAAACCAACCTGGGTATGAAATGCTATTTGAAAACACTGAAATTCTGGACCATGCCAACAACTATCAGGTCAGAATGCACAGGGAAGCCATTGAAAACCAAATGGAAATGTCAACAGGAAAGCAGAAATCCTTAAAGTAAACAGAGTTTGGCTACCAGTCCTGAAAAACATCAAAATCAAGACCCAGAAAATGCAAATGAAAACCACCCAGGGTGAAGGGGGTTTCCCAACAGACAGTGGGTCATTAATAAAATAGACACTCTGAGACCTTGCCATTCAAGAACAGACCAACACAGAGATTACATGTAAATCACCTCTTCTCAACCAACAATATATATACCCCACTCTCTTCCATGCCAGCATTCTCTGAAGATGCCAGCCACAGCTGCTGGTGAAATGTCAGGAATAAACTCTTCTAGAACATAGTCTCTTAGCCTGAAAACCCCCCAAAAACTATGGGTGCTGGCCATGAAAGCCTTCAACTTCTGTTGGACCTCAGTTCCCCAAAAGCTGTAGCCAGCAGGCCAAGTGGTCAGGACTTCTGAGAGTTGCAGTCCAGCCACATCTGGGAACCCAAGGTTAAGCACCACTGTATAGACCAAAAGAAACTTTTCTTTCCTATCTGTGAAGTCTAGTTCTTGACCAAGAACTCGGGTCAACATAGCTGAGAAAGATCCACACTTCTTCCCTGCAGGTCAGTGTAATGCACAGTCATAAACAATTCCACAATTATTCTGGTGAATTCATCATATCTGGAAATTCCTCATGGTGCTAATGCACGTTTAACCCATATATTCTTGTACTTCTCAGTCTTTAGTTGGCCTTCAAACATAGGAATGAATGGGGTGGGGGGATTTCCAGGGAGCAATGAGGAGGACAAAGCATCCATGGAAATCTACAGGATCATTGACAATGGCTCTGTGTGGAAACAAGGGCAGGGAGCCAATCCAGAATTGCAGGGACTGCAGAAATAAAGCAGATTTCCAACAGACAAGATCCAGCTACAGATGAATAAACAACACTTGAATGAAAAACTGACTAGTTCAAGAATAGAGGAGGAGGAGGGATCTCATTATGAGATTCCCCAGAGGGATGACTGTAAAAAAGAACTGTGCAAAATATAAGCAAATACTCCCACACAGAGCTGCAGTAAAACCAGATAATTTAACAGTTTAGATCTGAATGAAGAACATCTATACTAATAAAAGAGAATGTTTTCAAGTCCAGGACAATTAGACACATAAAACTTGGCATGCATATTATGGGACCCAAGAATGTGCTCCTCTAGATTATTTTGTTGTTGAAATGCATCAATTAATTTTAAACAATGCCGTATAAAGATACCTGCATATTCAAAGCCTGTAGTACCATTCGTTGAATGACATTCCTAAACATGACAAGCTGGCATCAATAGTTTGAAGACAGTTGAATAATCCAAGGGACATAGTAGGCTTGCCCCTCATCCTGATGTGATGACAGTGGTAATGGACTTGGCAGATCTCTTCATCAGGGTTCTGCAGAGTGCAAGTGGCAAAGACTTGGCAAGAAGTGCCAGCATTATCAATTAGAATGAAGCACACATCCAATTCTGACCAAAAGGTGCTGACCCCTGCTGGGTGACATGTTTTTCAAGCCTTTGGTATATCAAACAAAGAAGGACAGTGGGCCTTTGGTATCTCCTGGCATTTGGTTCCAGGACCCTCTATGGATACCAAAATCTTTGCATGCTCATGTTCCATAAAATATTATGCCATAGTAAAATGGTGTCCCTTATATAAAATGGCAAAATCATGGTCTGCTATTTGGAATTTATATATATATTAAAATATTTTCAAACAGTGGATGGTTGAATCCATGGATAAGAAATCTGTGGCTACAGAAGATTTCTGGTTATTGCAACCAGGACAAAGGAAAGATTTTAATAAATCATGTCTGGAATGGGACTTACATCTATATATCTACAGGAAATAAAACTGAGCAATTTTGCCATGGTGGTACAGTGGCTGAATGCCTGCACTGCAAGCCATGAGGTTGTGAGTTTGATCCCAGGAACTCCAAGGTCCACTCAGCCTTGTATCTTTCCATAGGTCACTAAAATGAGTACCTAGCTTGTTGGGGGAAATTAGCTAACATATTGTAAACCACTTAGGGAGTGCTGATAAATAGTATAGAAATGTACTTGCTACTACTATTGCTATTTGCCATGACCATATTCAGCAAGGAGATGCTATTATATTACCAGTGAGAGCCAGCAAAGTGTCTATTGTGCATCAGAAACGATGCACATCAGGTACCAATGTGCATCAGGAAACAGGCTACTGATGATGCACATTGGTCGAGTCTGATGTGCATCATAATACTCGTTGGTGTCCTGGTATGCATCCTTGCAGTTCACTAGGAGCATTTTGTAGCACCTCTGCTATGTAGCAAAGTATGTGCACATTACCCAATGGGGACTGCGATGCAGAATCATGTCCAATAGTAGAATCACTCCACAGAGCGAAGTTTGATAGTAGTTAACTACAGATTTTAAATCAAACAAATGCTGAATGTATCAGTTCCTGCTGTATCACTTGTAAATCATTCGACAAAAGAGTGCTCCCAGTTGGAGAATTCCTAGCAGTACCATTCAAAATATATTACGTCACCATACAGCCTTTGACAAATCTGATGAGGAAATTACAAACAGGTATAGAAAACATATAGGAAAGTAAAATAATTAAAAAACACACAACAAAAACAACATAAACATATATTTTTTTATTATTTTACGTACAGTATTTGAAAATGTGTGTGTGTTTAAAAGGGAAATACAGGAGGGTTACAAATGGAAGATGAAATTAGGTGCCCTGGAAAATTCTGCAAAGGAAGCAGGACGATTGCTTGAAAAAAGTGTACATGTGTCAATGGAAACACCCAAAGATAAAAAAGTGGCAAAAATGTAGAAATGTAGAAAGATGTCACCCCTCCCCCCATTACAGTCATCCTGAAGAATCTATATCCAGATGCAAAAAGCAAACATTAGCTTGCAGATGTGCTGGCATTTCTCCAGAAAATCAGGGTTATCATGGCTGAGGGTGAGGCAATATTTCACTAGATAAGGTAAACATCCAGCTCTGAAGAAATTCTGTAGAACCATCCACCTCCTGAGAATAGCAGTTGTAACCAATTTAAATCTGGCCTATAGCTGGGAAAAGATACTTCATGGGATTGGGTCAATGGCCATGCTGGCTGGAAAATTCAGGGAGTTGTAGCCCAAGTGGGTTCTCTTCATTTTGGTTAAGTTCTACTGTCCCACTGAAATACCTCAGTGAGAGAAATCCCCAAGAAATAAGACGATCCTAAAAAATGAGGGCATTGCAATTGTTTCAAATGCACTGCATGCTCACCATTCACTTTACTAAGTACCACTTTGCTACATGGGCAGCTGTCTTTATGTTCAGTCTGAAATTGGAATCATGCATCAATACGTTACATGCATTTAAACAAAGAAACAAACAAACCCTGATGTCTAAATGAAAAGTACCTGTTCCTCCCCTCTTCTCCCTACACTGTTTAGTGTACTTCTATGATATTTTTCCTGGGAACAATATGGGGGATAGCATTTCTCTTTGATACATTATCTTCCCTCTTTACTTCTTCTATGCCATAGCTTTTTATACTATAGTAATACATTAGCATCAGGGAGCGACATGAAGTGTGGTGGAAAACAACAAGAAGATGAAGGAAGGAAGGTGCAGGAAAAGAAAGCCCATGGTCTGCTGCCTGTATGTGATTTTTTGTTCCCTCATATGTGAATTTTACTACAAGTCACAGGTGGTTTAATTCTGATGGCTGATCCTGGATTGCCTCTTAGCTTACTTCTCAAGTGTTGTCTTTTGGCTCGCTGGCTCACTTAGGCTTGCTTTGGATGTATACTCATTATCTTTCACCCAGCTACCAATTAGCTGTTTGTTAGCTATAGTTTTTTGTGGGTTTTTTGAGTTATGTGGCCATGTTCTAGAAGAGTTTCTTCCTGACGTTTCGCCAGCATCTGAAGATGCCAGCCACAGATGCTGGCAAAACATCAGGAAGAAACTCTTCTAGAACTTGGCCACATAGCCTGAAAACCCCACAAAAAACTATGGATGCTGGCCATGAAAACCTTCGACTTTACATTGTTTGTTAGCTAGTTTTCTTACTTTCCTTAACATCATTCTTCTTTGTATTATCAGGGCTTTTCTGCTCATTTTTTGGACAGTCCTGTAACATGGCTATGGCTTGAACTCCAAAGCCCTCCTGTCTTTTTTCCATTTATCATTTCTGTTTTGCAAATGGATACAGCTTTTTGTTTTTCCACTTCTTTTCATACTTGGATACAGGATCCACTCTCTCTCCTACAAATGTGTAAATTTGCTTTATATTCAGAGTGCTGGATGTTGCTCTGTACTGCATCTGAAGAAGCAGGTTTATATCCACAAAAGTCATGCTAAAATAAAAACCAATTAATCTTAAAGGTGCTGCTACATTCCTTCTTTTGCTCTCTCCTGCTCCCTTCCTCCTTTTTATGCTGCAAGAGACTAATATGGCCACTTCTTTGAAACCTGGATACAGGATAGTGTTTCATGGTTCACATCCAAAGTTGTCAATGTTCAAAATTTACAAACAAGCATTTCCGAAATCCACATCCCTATTGAACATGGGCTATATACATGGGACCTGCAACAAATAGTTAAAGTGTGGTGTGTAGGTATTCATTGCTTGTCTTAAAAACAGCTCATTCTCCTTCTTACCCAGTTTTCAACTAGCCACCAACAGTTAGCATTCCATGACTACTGATCCAATTAGTATTAGTTTTGGGGAGGTGTTTCCTCTGTTTCCCCCACTATTTTGTAGTTCTGTAAATGCTGAGATTTTGCAAACCAGTTGAAGTTGCCTCTGTGTCTGTGTCTGGACTACCTGAGCATGAACACTGGAGTTAAACAGAAAAATTGTTCTCTTGCTCTCTTTCTCACACAAACTCCCAAGACAACCTATTTTTGACTCCATCATCCTAATTCTCTAACTATATCCAGGACAATTCAATAAAATGTAAAGTTTTTGAGAGCATGTGAAGATTATACTGAGCAAACAACACTAAATGAAAAAAGTAAGAATAACAATAATAGTTAGCAATGAAATTGCAAGCTTTATGGAGATTTAACTGTCCCTGCTACATTCCCACTGTTCATCTGCAATAAAACCAAAAGGCAGCAGAATAAAGACCCGAGGATTTGTTTTCATTCTTCTGAACAATGGAAGCTGAAATTAGCTTTTTGTATTGGTTTTTTTTTATGAAGGAAGGGCTGCATAAGTAAAATTGTCCTCAAGATCCAAGTATATGCACTATGCAGTAAAAACAGCAGAACATTGAGAATGACAATCAGGAAATCAAAGATCTGGGAGACAAGGGCCATGCACTCTGAGAAGTATCCCCAAAGTTGTGAAGAATGAAGCAACAAGACTTCATTATACACCATGCGTTAGCAGTGTAAACAAAGTTTACTGATTCCAGGCCCAAATTAAAGCCCTACTATTTTTACCTTTAAAGTATGAATCATTTTGCACTTGGATGCCAGAAGTACTATCTCATCAAATATGAACCTAACTGTGTATCTGTATTTTTAGCTGGGCCCTTGCTTTGCATATCACGGCTAGAGGGAAACTTGAAAAAGAACAGTGGTGGATGCTTGTCCATATAGATCACTTTTGAGCCTTCAATTGTTTTGGATGTCCAGCTCCCAGAAACCCCAACTAGCATGGAAAATGGTAAGACTGTAGTACAGTCCAAAGCACCAGGAAGGCCAAAGTCTCCTTACACTTTATATACCAATGCAGAACAATTTAAACATTTAAATACAGTACAAGAGTGAATGAGTCACAGAGGCAAACAGATGCAAATATATGAATGAATCAATTTGGATCAAGGTGTCTCCAAAATGCCTCAGTTGGCCTACTGTAAAAATGTGTGTTTGAGATCTATTTTTTCCCCACTGAATTCAGCAAAATTTTATAAATTGTGGACAGGATCTCTTCTACTAATTCAGGGGGGAGCCAACTTGCGGCTCTCTAGATGTTGTTGAACTGCAACTCCCAACAGCTAAAGCCCATGGTGGGACATGATAGAAATTGAAGTCCAATGTAGGTCAAGTATCCCTTAACCAAAAGTATTATGCATGATGGACTTTTAAATTTTTTGGAATACCTGTATTTGCATATACACGAGAAATAACCAGGCTGGAGAGAGACTAAGGATCTAGGAGGCATGGATTCCCATAGTCTCATAGATCCTTGCATCTCTTTCCAGCCCCACAAATGCAGTACAGATATGTACTACACTACCTGAGTTGTAGCTCAAAATGTTTTGGATTTTGGAATACGTTCGATTTCAACCTATATCTGGAGGATCAAAGACCACCTGTCCTTGAATTCATAAAAGGGGAAGTCTGGTGTCTACTTCCATCTTCATCTTTAGTTTCCACTACCATTTCAGTGCAATGTGGAAACTTTTAGTTCCCACTACCATTTCAGTGCAATGTGGAAACTTTTAGTTCCCACTACCATTTCAGTACAATGTGGAAACCAGGGGTGGGCAAAGTGTGGACTGTAGGACACATACATATCCAAGGCTGTTTCTGTAGCCTCCAAAGCCCTTCAAGAATCAATTTTGTTTTGCTTCATATTGGGTATGGGGGACATTTTCACAATTTTTGGTACAGGGGCACTGGGACAGTTTATTCCCAAAAGAGGCCTTAAAAAAAAAAAAAGGAAGTAAAGTCCATCTGAACAACTACCACCCTGGCCTTGAAGGGAGAGAAGAGGCAGGCACAGCTCCACCATGCCTGGCCCTAGAGCAGCATTGCCAATTTCTGGGGAATTCCCCGGAATCCGGGGAATTTAATTAATTTCTTTCCAAGGATTTTGACTGAATATTCCAGTAAATGTTGGGGAATTCTGGGGATTTTGGATTATGGTAAAACATTTTGGGGTATATCTTTGTTAAGGCTTGTTGGCAACACTGCCCTAGACAAAGATGAAAGGCCCTCCCCCGATTTTAACTGCTACCAACCTGGCCTTGGAGGGAGAAGGAGAGGTGGGCACAACTCTGCTATGCCTAGGCCCAGGGGAAGCTGAAAGGACCTCCCTCCATCTTAACAGCTACCACCCTGGCCTTGAAGGGAAAGAAGAGGCAGGCACAGCTCTGCTATGCCTAGCTCCAGAGGCAGATGGAAGGCCCTCCCTCCATCTTATCTGCTACCACTGTGGCCTTGGTGGGAGAGAAGAACTGGCAGTATCTACTGGACTTGATCTCTTCCACAT
>NC_056527.1:39260094-39364664 GCF_019175285.1 Sceloporus undulatus | reverse complement strand
TGCCATTCCCTTCTCCTTTTGTGTCATGACTTTTTAGACTGTAAACCTGTAGGCAGGGAACTGCCAAAGTAACAATCTATAAACTGCTGTGATTGCCTTTGTGGCTTAAGAGCAGGGTATAAATACACTAAATAAATAATAAAGAAAAGTTTTGGGGTTTGTTCTGCAGGTGTAGGTGCATTGGGGGTTAATCCCCTCCATCAACCTTCCACAGTTGCCCACACCTGCACTATACACATATACATTTAAAAAGACTCCAATCCTTCAAACTGGGTTTGGAGTTTGAGAAAAGTTTTAAATCAAAAACAACCATATGTTCACATGGATGCTTGTCCATATAGACCATTTTAATCCCTGATTTGGTTTCTCCAAGCAGCGCCTCAATAGATGGAAGATGAACATGATGAATTTAACAGATAGATTTGCTCACACTTACTCTCTTTGCACAACACACAGACAAATTCATGTCAATGGGCCACACAAATGGATTATCATTGGCAGGTGTACAGCAAATAGGTATGACACTATAGTGAATGCTGTTTTAGTTTTAAAAACAAATCTTTTAAAGAGGTAAATCAAGGAAAGCAGAAATTCATATTACTCTAAACAAAACTCCAACAATAGATTAGAGACTTATTTTTAATCGTTGAGACCAAGTACAATAATTTTGCATTAATTTAATGCTAAGTCATTGTTTCTACAACTCTCATAGAAAAATAAACTATCTCACAATATAGTAAAGTGACAAATTAATAAATAAACTTAAATCTTAAAAGTTAGTCATGTACACTACAAAACACATTTTAAATAAATGTAGTAAGTTTCAATGGAAATTATGGCAGTGATTTTAAATTGTTTAAGATAACAAAAGATAATTACATTTCTACTTTTTAAAATGAAATCTTTAAAAACAAATCTCACACACAATCATGTTTACAAAAAAGAAGGAACACACAAAACATATCAAAGGTAAACTACAAAATATACATTTCAAAGTAGACCCTCTTTCTGTTGAACTATATAGGAACATCCAAGTATGAAAAGGATTGTGACAGGTAAACAGAAAGAAAATCTGTTACATTTGTATGAAGATGCTATAGCGAACACAATATTGCTATTGATACTTAACTTAAATATTTTGACATAAATTTTGTACCTTCATTTAGCAGTGAGTAAAGCCAGACAGGGGAAAAAAAGAAAGAAATGTAATAAAAACATATAAATAATTTGGTTGTTTCTGTAAGTCAGGTTGTGAATTTTTCAAAAAACATTATACATTTTAATCCTAAAAGTGCTACGATTGTGCAGTTTCAGCACTGTAGCCTCAGTGGAACATATTTCCAAAGCATTTCCAAAGCATACAAAAATAAATAATTCTTTAACATAACTCAAAGATCCACAGGGTCACAATGCACAGTTCCAGAGGCCCAAGTTGTCCCATTCACTCCAGTGCTGTGAGAATCTCCATGACTGCAGCAAAGGTGTTCACAGAACATTCAACAGCATTGCAGAATGAGGATTCAAGCTCTATACCCCCAAGTACCAGGAAAGAGTCTTAAAACAACAGTGCATTCTTGTATATGTTTACTCAGTTGTATGCCCTATTCAGTTCAATGGGACAAGCTTTAAATTTTGGTGGGCAGAGAATACTTCATTTGATGACATCTCTGTGCTAACATGTCACTCTCTTGATCTCCTGCCTCATCAACATCTTCTCATACACTTGCCACCACAGAGTTATTTTGCACTAACAGGGCTAGAGTGGAAATCCTCATGAAGTCCAAAGTGGAACTCCAACATGAGAAGGAAACAGTCACAGATCCTCCATGATGCACACTCCTCACTTCTCCAACAATAAAGAATGAGGAAAGGTAAGGTTCAAAGGACTGGTGTAAGTCAAGCAGGGGAGGCTTAGATCTGGGGAATCGAAAGCCTTCTCAGACTTCAGTCACGGTCCTCAACATGGGAGCACAATGATGTTCGTCCCACTGCCCTTAGTGGAGGAAGAGCAACATATGCCACTCCTGCCTGATTTTTGACATAGCAATAGGAGCCTGGAAGGGGTTTGATGCACCAGAATGCTCTTTTAACTATGCAATTGGTATTTTAATATATTCTCTGGATCAAATTGAATTTATTCCTACATAACTAGAAACTATTACAAAATTCTAACTTAAAAAAAAATCCTCCAGTAGTAGTGACCTTCTATTTATTCCAGTATTCTACAAAAAAAGCCTATATCCAATTCTAGAAAGACTGAAATAATGAGCTTGTAGCAGTCAATAAATATTAGAGATTCATTAAAATGTGCTTTGTGTGCTTGTAATTTTATCTAATATTCTCCAAAATATACCACAGTTAATGTGATCACATGATTTGTTTTTTTTTACACAGAGCACCAGTTCTTCAGGATGTGAATTTCCCTACCAAGGGGTGCATAGGAAAAACAATGTCCCATGCCCCAGTCTCTGAATATTTGCAATCCAAGTTTCTGTAGAGGTTGGTCTCATATATATCAATAATGATTGCTTCAGATAAAGCATGTTTTGGATTGTGGCCTTAGTGTCTTTTGAGTAGGCTGAATGCAAGCCTATTTGTTCACAGCCTCCTCCAAAATTAGTGCAATATAGAACATTTAGGTCTGGATCATCAGTGCTGGGACTAGTGGGGATCATAAGGACTTATCAACTTTTTGGCAGACTTTTTGATTCCCAATGTTGTATTGCTTCCCATATTGTTCTTCTTGGCTCTGATTGCTGCAAACATTCAGAACAGGAGTAAGCACTGACTTGTCACCCATTTGTACCAGCTACATTTTTTAAAACACAGTTTGGAAAACCTTACCATAGACCAAATCTGTGTTAGCTACATCTAAAGTGAGATCAGTGCTTTTTTTTTTTTTTGTCAAGCCAGTTTAGAATAACATTTTATGCCACAACTAAATAAGTTATATTATGTTAAAGTGCTACAATACAGAGTGGTGTCACAAACTGAAATAAAGCCTACTTTGTGCCAGAACATAATCAGATTTAAGCCAATTTTATCCTATTGATGTCAAAAGGGATTGAATAGGTTCCCAATCCAAATATCTCAGAATTGGTCTAATTGGTTTAATTATGTTAATCAGTAGTTAATGCACATTTGTTTTTCAAGACAGAGCAGCTCTACTTGAAACCTAGCTACGTTGTGCAATGAGGTTTCCAGGTCAGTTTTTCATTACAGTATTCAATACCATGAATCTCCCAAGTATCATGCAAGAACTTTCAAATGAGGTTCTGTTGAAACAAAAGCTCTGAAGAAAGCTGTCTTGCCTTCAGGAATTGCATTGGAAAGTTTCGTTTACTTATAATTTGCTGTGGTGGATGTTTATTTCTTCAGGGTTATCACGTCTGTAGGTTACTGTTTTTGTACAAACAGTAGGCAAGAACGTTTTGTCCTTGAAAGAAAAGATAAAATGGGTCAGAAAGGCTCACGCAGCTAGTATTTTATGTATGAGAAAAACACTGTTCTTCAGTTACCTTTTTAGCTGAAGACACTCTGTAATCAGCAGAAGACTTAATTTTATTATTGTTCCACTGCAGAATTACCTGACGAATTATAAGGACATTCAGCAAGCCAATCAGAAAGGTAACAATAAAGATTATGAAAAATATTCTGAAGTGGCTTGGATCATCAGAGATGCATCCTACAAAGAAAAAATAACACACAAAATTTACACCATCTCCAAAAAGGTTGATGCAGGAAATCTAACAGGCAAACAAAAGTCTAATACAATAACAGTACCTCAGAAATGGCCATTGTTAATAGTATCACAAGTGAATTACTATTCATATGATACAAAAAGACACGTCATTCTTAAAAGTAATATCTAAAACAGGAGTGGGCAAAGTGTGGTCCTCAGATTGCATGTGCCCCCCCCAACACCTTTCCTGACTTTAGGATGGTCTTTTACTGCAACCCCCCAATAAACTTTAACTTTCTTAACCTGTTTTTAGCTTGCCAACATGTTTAATATCTTTATAGTTTACTTAAATTATTTTTAATGCTTTAATCTGTTAATAATAATTTTACTTGTATGGCACTCTAAAATCCTATGAATTAGGGTAAGATGTACCATGATCCACCACTGGAATACAGAAAAACATATTGAAAAGCTGAGAAACCATAAAATGTGTGATGGGAAAGTGAACATAGCCATCTGGGGATCAACCTCAGTGCCTGAGATCTCTCACTCTTGGTTTACATATTGGTAGTCGATCTGTAGGATGTCATTTCATGTGAGTGGTCTTCTGAGCTGTCATACAAACCATATGAAAAAACTAGATTTGCACAATATGCAACTAATGCTTAATTCTAAGAATCCTTCCAACATGGAGGTGTAAAGATGGTAGACACACAGTGAATCTTTTCCATCTGGCCCCCCGTTATTCAGTGGTGCTGACATGCACACAGATGTATCAACACATCCACATATATGAATCATCATTGGATAATATGGGGTGTGGCAATTTGCAGGCTTCAAATTTGCGAATCACTAGCCCACTGATAGGAAGAATCCACTGCAGAAAAATGCTATGATCAACTATAAGATGACCTGTATTTCAGCTGTGAGAACTACTGTACTAAGAACTACACTTCATTTAAATACTGCATAAAGAAGCAATGGATCAGGTCTGTGCACTCAATTTTTTTTTTTTTTTTTTACATACCTAAAGATTGTTCTGTATGATGCACCCTGTAAGCACATGAGGTTTTGCACTGGTCAAGTGTAATTTGAGATGAGTTGGAATGACAAGGCACACAGGTCCTGTAAAGCAAAATGAAATTGAATAAACTCTTCAGAATATCTCTCTTTCTAGACTACAAGACTCCACAAACTGTCTTGGAAATGCAGCATTTTGTTTCATGTTCATATTATTAACAGATAGTAAAGAGTACATTTCATTGTTCAAGATTGCTTCAAACAATCTCAGGTATCGTCAGCCAACAATGAGTTGTTGATGAAGATCCAGAAGGATGTTTTAACATGACTTTAACCTAACAGAAGAGCCAAATGGTACAACATGGATTGGATAAAGGAAACAATAATTACCCTCATATCTAGGCCAGGAAGGATTTAGTATTTTGGGGGTGACTTCATCCTCGGTGAACTCATTTCCTAATGCATTCTTTATCATCAAGTGAACTGTATAAACTGACCTGAAAGTGGCATTGAAACTGCCCAATAGAGGTACAGGAAGAGATGTTTGTACTAAGACAAAACGAATGGGTTATATGTTATGGCTTAGGTCCAGACTATCTGAAAGATCATAATGAACCTGCCTGAGTCTTAAGATTCTTGGGAGAGGGCATTCTCTCACAACTGTCCCACCACTGTCATAGACCCATGTGGGGAGGCCACGGGAGCCAGACTTTTCAGTGGCTGCTCCCAAACTGTGGATTTCACTTGCACAAGCATTGAAGGACTCTCAAAAAGACTATTTCACATTTTCCCATCCTCAATAACACGAGAAGACACTCTATCAAAATATTGCAAACTGCCACAAGAATGTTTTACTCTGTACAAAAATCTATTGTATTTTTTGGTAGTGGTGAGGAACTTTGGCGGTTTACAGACCGCCAAATAGTACGTCATCAATATGTACTAGGGTTAGGAAGGGGCGGTGCTTCCGCACCCCCCTAACCCTAGTACGTATTGAATACGTACAAGATGGCGGCGCCCTGTTCATACGGGCGCCGCCATCTTTACGTATCAGATGCTGAGCGTCCGTACGCGTCGCGGGCGTTGTGACGTAGTGAGTGCGCCCCTGGCGCCTCGCTACGTCGCAACGCGACTTAAAAAGAAGCTCCATTTTGGAGCTTCTTTTTCGGTCCGCGCGGGAGTCGAGCCGTGTGAAGGCTCCGGCTCCCCCGCGGACCTACTGGCGGCGGCGGCAGAGCGCCGCAAAGCGGAGGTATGTACCCCGCCTTTGATTCTGTATATCGGGTTGGGTGTGTGTTTGTGAAAAAAAATGAAATTAAAAAAAAACATTGAAAAATGTATCACAGTTCTTGTATTCTTCCTACCTAGAGCAAAACTTTTCAGATTTTTCAAGAAAGAATAAAAGAGGGGAGGATGATAAAATTCATAAGACTGGTGTCCAGCACTGGGGCTACAACAGCAGTAGAAGAAATATTCCAGTGGATGATGTGCATGTGTGTGTTTATGTATAATGAAAAGCAAAGAACGTACCAAAGGATTTCCATTGGATTTCACTGATTAGCAAAGAAGTGTAGGCATGGAAATATAACCCTGCTTCAAGTTTAGGTGAAAAAAATCAAAAGAGGAAAGAATGAAGAGGAAAAAGACACAGAGAGGCCATTCTAAATCAACATTGCCCAACCAGATGCATTCAAAATGTTTTTGGCCAATGCTTCCAACAGCCCCAGTAGGCATGTCCAATGGTCAGATATTATGGCAGTTGTAGCCCAAAATGTCAGGAAAAAGCAGACTGGGGAAGACAGTCATGAACAGGCTCTGGTTATAGTATAAGACTAGGTCATAATGTGTTGCTGAGACAACCCTCAGCAATTCATACACCATCAGTTCTCTTGAAAGTTACAACTGCCTATACTGAAGACTAAATGCTCTTATATTCTTCTAGAACGCTAACCCACTAGAAAGAAGGCACAAGACAGCAGCAGATGGTTCACCAGAGCAAAAGCTTTACTGGAGTAGGATATCTGCTGCTGACCCTTAATTTAAGATGCATAAGAATTGTACTCCCACATACAGTTTAGGATAGTGAATTCAGGGTGCTGGGGAGGACATTGAAAACCCTAAATGACTTTGGACCCCAATTCTTGAAGAAGAGCAACACACTGTGAAAGGAGAAGGAAGAAAGCCTTCTCTGTTGTAGTGCTCTCTTTGAAGAATGCTTTCCCCTTAGAGGACTGATTGGCACTGACACTGGCTTCATTCCTGAAACATGTTAAAACACAGCTTTTTATTAATGCTTTTGAAGCTGAATTGATTTTTTCTAAAATATACATGCATATAATTTGAACTTATTTTAAACTTTTAACCTCTTTTAACTTGTTTAATTTATCCTTTTGAAACCATGTTTATTTTACATTTCAATTCATTTTAAACTGTTCAAATTGGTTTTATTTATGCATCACCCTGAGATCCCATGATACATGCAGAATATATTTTAAAAGATAAACACAATCAAATATGGAGAGTAATAAGTGTTATTTGAACCCCAAGAAACATACCGCTTGTCACTGCAAGTTGTTCTGCAAGCAGGGCAAAATTCACATAAACGGCCAAAACTGCTGGGATCAGTGCATTTGCATCTTCCACACACACAAGTTCCTCTTCCACTGCAGATCTGGCCATTTGAATTCATGCAGTTCTTTTGTAATGACAATGGACACTGGCAACGATCACCTTCCCAGGCACCAACACATTTGCACTTGCCAGCTTCACATTCACCATTGCCTAAAAAAACAGAAGATGAAGGTTGAGTCTTCATTATTTCTACACAGGCATTTAAGTTTTTATGCACTCTATCTTAAATTCAAGGCAGCTTCTGAAATATTGCTACAATTGTAGACAGAATCTATGCTGGTGATTATTAAGAAAACAGCTAAATGTTGTCTCTTTTTTCTCAGTGAAGGTGTGAAAATTGTCTAGAGCAAAAGGCATAAAACTTGAAAAATATATTTAAGTATGATAGAGAGATGCCAACTTCAGGTGTATGTCTCAAATCACGTGTTTTGTTGGAAAGTAGCACTGGGAGTAAGTTGCATATAACATATGAGTCATAACGGAAAGCACTTCAGGAACCCCCCCCCCCAGAGATTTTCAGAAACAGGCTTTTAGTAAAGAAGAACAATAAATGCACTGAAAATGTGGATAAGGGAAACCTATTAAGAAACTAACAACAAACATGCATTATATGATT
Organism: Sceloporus undulatus; assembly: GCF_019175285.1. Taxonomy (NCBI): domain Eukaryota; kingdom Metazoa; phylum Chordata; class Lepidosauria; order Squamata; family Phrynosomatidae; genus Sceloporus; species Sceloporus undulatus. Next base: position 39,356,715 of record NC_056527.1, on the reverse strand, counting down.
ATATCCAGTAAAGATGAAGAAAAACATAGTCATGGAACTCTATAGGTGGTCTGGGACAAGTGATCAAATCTCAGTTTTACCTACTAACCTTTTTCAAAAGCTGTTGTAGGGACTAAATAAGGAAGACAATACTTCTTAACTGTAATTAGTGTTTTGGGAGAGTGTTTTTTTAATATACACATAGAGAGAGATAGGGAAAATGAAATGCAAAAATATAGGATGGGAGACACCTGGCTAGAAAGTAGTACATGCGAGAATAATCTAGGTCTATCAGTAGACCACAGGCTAAACAGGAGTCAACAGTGTGTTGTGGCAGGTAAAAAAGCCAATGCAATTCTTGACTGCATCAACAAGAATTCAGATCAAAAAAAGTAGTAGTGTCACTCTATTCTTCTTTGGCCGGATTTCATTTGGAATATTGTGCCCAATTCTGGGCACCAGAGTTCAAGAAGGACAGTGACAAACTGGAATTAATGAAGCGAAGGGTGACAAAGATGATCAAAGGTCGGGAAACCAAACCAAAGGACAACTTAAGGAATTGGGTATGTTTAGCTTGGAGAAGGAAAGAATGAAAGGTGACATGATGTCCCAGCTATCATAGAACCACTGAATCAATTGAATTTTGTGCAGTTGTTGATTTATATTCAGGAATTCAAGGCAATGGGCCTAATATGCCTTGGACTAGCAACAGGATTAAAGCCAACAGATTCATCTGAACAATTGGTGCTGCACAGCAACACATACTAGGATAGCTAGAAAACCTTCCAGAAATTAGAGGTAAGAAGCAGCTCAAGTCATCTTAATCTGCCATAATGCTCCATCATCAGCACAATATCAACATCTGGCATGCACATACTTCCTTTGGAATTCCCAGCAAAAACAAGATGAAATTCTGTCAAAGGCCCTACTGAAAAGCTGCATGTTGTAGACAGCCTGCCTGAAAACCCAGTGTGGGACTGTCTGGCATCTCCTGTAAAGGCAGCCATGCTGGTTGGGGATTCTGGGAGCTGCAGATGAAAAAACTATCTTTTCAAGTTTAGCATGGTGAGGGCCTTCCCTGGACTATCTTTTTCCCTGCCTTAGATCTTCATCATCAGGTGGCTTGTGTGGTGTTACAGACTTTTAAAATAAAAAGTTAAGTTAAAATATGGTTACATATGTTGTGTATAGTGTATGTGGTAAAGTGATACATTGAGAGGAGGCGAGAAGTAAATGAGAGCAGACTGGGGGAGGCAAATAGTGGTTGGCTGGATGCTTTAAGGGATGTTTAAAAGTCACAGGGAAAGACAGGGATTAGTTAAGACTCAGGTTCAGCTAGGATTATAAAGGGATAGGGAAAGAATTAGGAGAGTCTGTTAGGATTTAGATGTGCTAAGTAATCTTGAACTGCTATGTTGTACACTCATCCCTCAAATTTTATTGCTTTTACTTTTGTGGAATTGATTACTCACTGATTTTATTAATATGTTCTCTCTAGGAATATCCAGGTCCTCCAGTGCAACTCTATGGTCAACATTGAACCAGAAGTTGCACAGAAGAACCTAGAGATTCCTAGAGGGAACACTCCACTAGGCATTTATAGGTCCTCCAGCACAATTTTTTTTTTCCCGGCGCGGCTTCCAGCATATGCTGGAAGCTGTGAATGGCACATCTGCATATGACACAAGCACACTGTATTTTAGTATTATACACCTGTGCCTTTGGAGACACTTTATTAGTGCTACTGATGTGGTTTGGACACATGATGTCTGTGGTGGTAGCACTTGCTCAAGGATGGGGATAACATTAATGCCATATTAGTGGGAAGAGAAGAGGTCCCCACTTTAAGAGCTAATGACAGGGAAGGTGGAGGTCCCCACAATTGGTAGCAATGGCAGGATAAATTGATGTCCCCATAGCTGGATACAATCACTGCCCAACGTAAGCGTGAGGAAATTGTGGCCTCAACCCTTTTTCCAGACATGATATAGGCAATTTTATCAGACATCCTTTCCACACTGCAAGGTACCACTCTGAGTTCAAAACATTTTTTTAAAAAAGGTCATTTTACAAGTACCTCCTACTAATTTTTCCATGACATGTGTATGGGGGACTATAGTTGCCACTGCATGCTTCTTGTCCTTCTCCTCCTCTCATGGCAGAAATGACAAGAGGCCAAAATTAAAAAACAAAGAAAAAAAACCTAGTCCAAGCCCAAGCACTGCTGCTACCTGTTTCTTCTTTATCTACATTTTTGTTCAGGGCAATCTCACTCACTCTCATGAACTCCTGTCCATCCTTACTCAGAAGTAAGCCATATTCCTATTTACCAGGACTTACCTTATATTACAAAGTGGGAAAGGAAGTGAAATAGATGGGGAAAGGGAGAGTGTGCCCTTGTATTTGCTATATTTTAATTTTTCATTGTCTGTGTTTTCAGATAGCTAGGCAGCCATACAGACAGATCAAAACAAAAAGAAAAATGTGCAGGGCTCGGGCACTGGCCAACAGAGAGTATTCCTTCAGAGTTGCCCACCCCTGGGGCTTTGGCATTTAGGTGGACTATAAATATAATTAGGGACTGAATCCAACTGAGAAAATCCTAGTACTTACCAGCACACAAGCTTCCACTGTAATATGGGCAGGAAAAATCATCTTTTTCACAGTATTTACCATATATTGTGCCAAGTTTGGTTTTGTGACAAATGCATTTTCCACCTACACACTCTCCTTGACCACTGCAGATTAGATGGTCCCCTTGCATCTTGCACTGCTCAGAAGAGAATTCAGCACTGGAATCACAGATACTGCCCTTGCAGTAGGAAGTTTGAGAATCTTGAGACATTTCATCGACACATATCCTTTTGTCCTCACAATGGCAAGCACATCTTTTGTGTATATTAACTCTGGTAGATTCATTGAAACCAAGGGGTTTTAGCATCACGTATTTTCTTCTGTCACTGGTTCCACATTCCTTCATGGCAATGGTGACATTAAAAAACACCTATGATATATATATTTTAAAAAGGATTAACTTCTTGAATGTAGAAAGTTGACCTATGATTTACTGTAAATCATATTTATTTTTTATAGTTCATTTATTAAAATACAGTCGCTACTCCATTTGCACAGCCTTGGAATTCATGCCCTCACTTATGAGCGAGTGGTAAATGGACGGGGGACATAATGGGGCATTTGTCTGTGGCACATGTCCATGTGTGCCTGTGAGCCTGCGCCCCCATTCAAGCCAATGGGGCTTGAATATCGACAAGTTTCTGTTTTTGCGGGGTGTGTGTGTGTGTCTGGAACAGATCCCCGTGAAAACGGAGGGCCGACTGTATTAATATCTTGCTCTAAATCTAAAGATATCAGGGTGGTGTACAATAAATCCAAAAACATATTAAACAAACTATCTAACAAAAAAGACTGATGAAAACTGATCAAAATATTTTAAAATGAATTAAAATCATATACATGGATGCCTTTATGTTAAATCATTATTTACAGGCAATATATGTTAGCCAAATCTTATTTCTTTTAAGATTACCTTCCAAGTGGTATTTGTCATTTACTTATGAAACTGGGTTTAGGAAAAAATATATACACAGTTTGTATACTGTCATAAAAATAAGAGTAATTCTGAAAGCATTAGGAAGCTTAGTTCTCCACAAATAGATGTCTAAAATGAGTTTTTGCAATACAAAAGGCTTGCTGGAATGGTAAGCTTCTGTTTAGATTGCCAAAAAAAAAACAGGAATGTACATGTAATACTGTGCACAATGAATGCTTTTTAAAAAGCAGATTCCTCCTTCAGCATTTACTGTTCACTTTGGAATTAGCTTGCCTCTATGAGAGTCCATTCTTGCTACAGAATTGTACGTGTACCTTCAAGCCACTTATTGACTTAGAGCAACAGAATTATAGCGCTTTTATTCCACTTTTAATTGTAAGGATTCCTTCTATGGAATCCTGGGGTTTGTAGTTTGCTGTGGCACTAGATCTGTCTGGCTGAGAAGTCTAAATGCCCTTTCCCAAATTGAAAATCCCAGGATTACATAGGATGGAACCATGGTATTTAAAATTAAACATAGTTTTATAATTGTGTAGTATGAAAGGACCTCAAGAATGAAGCTGCAACAGCCAAGTACTAAATGGTTATTTTTGCCTATGACAATCCCAGCCTTACTTTGGAAATGCTTTCACATACCAGCCTACTGATCAACTGCAGTCACACAGCTGGGATTAGTGAGCACATGAGCTCACTAATCAGCAAGTGTTTTCCCTGTCTACTTTTGCAGAGAAGCATCACATGCACAAAGCAATACAGAACAACTGAAATCCATATGCAGGAATTAAATGTGCAACTTCCATAAACTCTATGACTGTTAGTTGTGCAAAAGAATAAAAGGAGATTGAAATAGTGTGTTCTAGAATAAGAACAATGACTCTGAAGGTCATCAGTCAGGAACTCTGCTTTTCAAAGTGTGAAGGTTTATTTACAAAGGGCTTTGCTGAGATTACTTCCTAATGGAACTAGCTGATGCCATTTTGCTGCAACCTACAGTTGCCAGATTGGATCCGAGACAGGCCTCTTATAACTTTAAACCTGAACAGATGTCATAACATAATGAGGTGCCTTAAAGCTCAATCAAGCAAAAGGTGGGCACTTGTTCTCCCTTACCTTCTAAATCCTGACTTTCAGTTGCAGCCATCTCCCCACAAAACAGCTATTGCTGTGGAGCCAGGGGGAGGGGATGGGAACCACCACTCAGGTCTGTTCATATCACTGGCTCCTCCACACCTCCTGCAGCTGCAGCTGCAGCTGCAGGTTTGGAAGGTGTGGGAGGACAGGTCCCTTCATAACACTTACAGATTTTTCTGGTACCTCAACCTACTCTGAGATCTCTTAAAATTTAAAGTTAGAGAAGCTCCATCCTGGACACTATCTGGCAATCCCACCATCACCCCAATTTAAGATGCAGAGTAAGCACCATTTCCAATTGGTTTCAGCATCTGAATCAGAAAATCTCACTAATATTTTTCCCTAGGTGTAATTTACTGGCTTTGGTTACCCAGAACAATCTGCCTAAGGCAGATGTCTCATAGCCTAATTGAAAAGCTAACCCTGTCTCCTTAAAAGAGCTGCATGCTTTTGCACACAGCTCATTTATAAGATGAGCTGATGGGGACTTAGATAAGAGAGTGTGAGCAGGAAGAACATCATAACCTATGGGGGCATGAGGAAATTCTTAAAAAAAACAGCTGCTGGCTTGGCTTGATCTTATTGATAACAATGAACAAAATGTTTATTCTTGGATTTAATTTAAAATAAAGCTATAAAGGAATAAAGTGAAGAAAAGATGCGGAGGGCCTAAGGCTGTGACCAACAGAACTCAACTTTTAAATCTGTACAAAGAACCTCTCTTCCACTGAAAAGCAATTAGAAAAACAACAAAATATTTCATTTCCTTTGTGAATAAAAGAAATTTTTCATACTTCAGCTCTGGATTTCACATTTTTGCATCCCTCTAAGCCTGTTCTTATATTTCCATCAGGACAGAATGCAGTAACTTTGACATTTATGTCTTGGTCTGTGTTATCCACCTGAATTTTCACTTCTGAAACAAACTTCTGAAACAAAAAGAAAACAAAAGCAATAAGTATTACACATTAGCATCCAGTAAGCATTAACATGCGTGACTCGATTTAACTGCAATGAAAAAGCTTGTCTGTCTCTGAATAAAAGAATGAATTGTTTTCTACATAAAGACACCATTATACAGCCTTCTGTTGTGCCAGGGGAACTTGTAATCCTGAAGGGGAGCAGGAGCAGGATAGTAACATCTGTGTTTACAGTTAATTTTACAGTTGTGTGATTCAGTGTTAATGACAAGTGTACATTCAACTCTAACAGAATGGGGCAAGTTCACACATTCACATCTTAATTTGTCACTATGTATATAGAAGTGTCTACATACTAACAATGACTGTTGCTACCAGTGTCTAGATATTGGCAGTCACGTCTACAATAATTGTCCTTTTTTCTATTGTTATCTTGAGGAATAAATTCAACCAAGATTGCAAAAACAAGCTCCCTGTCTCTGTCATGGGGAAGCTCTTAGCAAATACTGCTGTAAAATTCTTAATGTTAAAATTACTTCAAGTAACATATACACAGAAAGAGTAATTTGGAGAGAAAGGAGGTACTTAAGGGATGTAAATATTTGCTTATTTCATGGGATGTAATCTTTGCCTGCAGCCTAAATACCCTAAATGGGATCCTGTCTAATCATGGAAGCTAAGCAGGATCAGCTCTGATCAGTACTTATATGGGAGGCCACCAATTAACAAAAGGTGCTGTAGGCTATATTTCAGAGGAAGGAACTGCCAAACCCACATCTGATTACTCCTTACCTAAGAAAACTCTATGAAATCATGGGATTGCCATAAATCAGCAGGCGTATACACACATGCAATCTTTGCTTATTTTGCAAAAAAAAATACAGTTGCAAAAACTCCCAGTGTATTTTGCCCAATCATTGTACAAACATTTCTCGCAATGAATGCATTTAATAGTTTTCCATGACCATTGAAAACAATGGTCAACGTCCTGCATCATGGGCTGTGATACCTAACTTTATGATAAAGATCAATGCTGCTGACATGATATACAACCATGTTATAGAACTGCAGCAATGTACAACTGGATACTATGTAAGATGTCCCATTGCACAATGGGGGTCCTATCACACAATGGGTAATTGCACAAGATGTGGTGCTACACAATGGGAGCTCCCATCATACAACATGTCACCACAAAAGATGAGGACACTTTTATGACCATACACAGAGCATGCATGACTTTCCACTGCTTACTGGCAGTTCATTGTCAGACTAGCATCCAGTGTCAGTTGTTTTTTGTTAATCACTTTATTTTATAGTGCAAGAAATGCCATTCAGAAACAAATCCTTCAATTAACGTATGTTCAACTAAAAAAACTTGCTTTAAAATAACACTTTTAAAAGAAAAATTATTATTTAAGCTAGTGACCACAACATTCTGAATATGTGAAAGGGCTATAACCTAGTGTTTTATTTAATGCTGGTGCTAATGCTTAATTTCTTCTTTATGTGTTTCTCTAAAAAGTGCTTTTTCATTTTTTTTATTACTATATGTTCAGATATAATTATAATTAGGAGTAATGCTTAACATTCTTAATTTCATCTATCTCTGAGAGTACTTTGTCAGTTTCAGTCTGTATAGTTAGATATATTCAGATTTAATAGCAACAATAAGCAGTAAAAAAAATCAATGTTTTACTGAAAGATGTAAATCATATCGAATCCTAATAACTTTGGATTGTTTATGTTCAAAAGCATTAAGGCTGCATCTGCAGTGTAGAAATAAACCAGTTTGGCACCATTTTAACCTATATGACTCAATGCAATGGAATTCTTGGATTTGTAGTTTTGTAAGACATTTAGCCTTCTCTGTCAGAGAGCTCTGGTGCCACAACAAACTACAAATCCCAGAATTCCATAGCAATGAGCCATGGCAGTTAAAATGGTGTCAAGATGGATTATTTCTGCAGTGTGGTGCAGCCTAAAATATGGTTGATCAAACTTTCTAATACATTAAATGTTTCACAGTATTAATATAATAAATATATTTGACACAGAAACTTGTGTCACAAAATCCAGAAAACTCTACAAGACTGATCAGGGGTGGGGGTGGTCAGGTTTTTTTTTTTAAACCCAACTGCAAAACCCCATTTTTATTTTATTTTTTGTTTAACTTTTGTTTAAACCAACTTGGTGTTTTCTTTTTTGCATATTAAAACATTAAAAATAAATAAATCATAGTTGTGTAACAAACAGAAAAACAAGGAAGGGTATCAATATGCTCAACTGAACCCCATAGTCTGCAGAAATAATAAAAATAAAGGAAAACCTAAAGGAGTGGAACCTTTTGGTAGAACTAGGGAACTCAGCACTGTGAAGTAGAAACCTTTGATTGCATCAACCTACAGGAAGAAAAGCATTTCATACATATTTGTGAAAATATTTGGATTCTCTAACCATCTGGGTATATTTAATGCCCATTGAATATTCAACTTTACTAGCTGCTTCCCAAAACCAGTATGAAAGAAGAAACAAAAGGAATACAGCTGGTAGAACCGCACATAAACCTCAAAAGCATATACCTTGTAGGCATCTACCACCAGATCACCAAGATTTGCTGCTTGTGAGTCTATCTGTCTTGCAACAGTGCCAGGAAGCAGAGGCAAAAGGTCCTATGGAAGAACACCATTACAGTTACAATGGCTTTGTAATTATCGTCTTTCAAGAAGGCAAAATTGTGATGTTTAAAAAATACCTTATACCAGTGAAATTGGTTTCCTTGCACGGCAAAGATTACATTAATGTTGTTGTCTATGAGCTTTTCAGCAAGTTGACCAAGTGATGGATGCTCCTGTAAATCAGGAAAGGGAACACAAGATATGACTGTTATGGATTAATATGCTAGAATGCCGTGAATTTACCACCCAACCTTGTATAAGTGGAGTTGTGACACTTTTACCATAAATCTCTGAATGCTTGAATCATAAGATATTTTTTACAGAAAATTCTGACTTGTTTCAGATGAGCCAGGGCCGCTACTGCTTATAGAAAGAGTAGCCAAAAAGTACAGAACCTTTGTCTATGATTTGTTTATTGTGACACAGAAACCTGACATGGAGCCAGCTCTCTGGCCTGTCCTTCCTAGGATTTATTCTATGGTTATTTATCTTGCTTTTTAGGGGGACAGTCCTCACAAGAAATATGAGACAAGTCTCAACGTACTCAAAAAATAGTTGTTTATTAGGAAAAAACAAAACCCAAACATGTTTTGGCCTATGTTAAGGCTTTCTTCAGAGGGCTACTTAGAATCAAACCTCAGAAGTTTCAGAACCATTAATTGGACAAAGGAAAAATCATTGAATGCTTTCCAGTTTTTCCTTCTTTTCTCTATGATAAAGGCACCTGGACAGCCAGTTCCATGATGGGTTCTCATGTTACAATAATGAAGTCATGGGCCAAAGGTAGTTAAGGATTACAGTTACCAGGGTGGCCAGGTGTCCTCCTTTTCTAGGATATGTCCAGAAGGAATTTTAAAATTGGTAAGATAGGTTCATCAGAAAAATACAGTTGAGTACATAATAAAATACAGTGTATACAATATAATGGTAAATAAACCATATGAAATGAACTTATATTTATATTAGTGTTTCTAGAAAAGGTAACATTTGGAGCTGTTTAGCTCAGAAAAAAAGGGAAGATGGGGAGACTGGATCAAGGTGTTTAGGATAACACATATTATAGAGAAAGTGAGGAAGGACAGCCTCTCTAATTCAGTGCAATTCCAGGTGGAGCAAATGTGTCAGGAAGCTATGGCATTCTTGTTGTAGTCACCGTTTGCTTTTATTGTTGTAAATATATCCAAATGCTGTTTCTGTTGCCCTGGACTATTTTCTGGTAGTTCCTGATACCAGCTGTAACAATATGTTCCTTTCTCTTCTACCCCTTTCTTTTTCTTTTCTTTTCTCTTTCCTTTCCTTTCTCTCCCCTCCCCTTTTTTCGGGGGGAGTTACATTGCCTCAGTAAAATAGCACTTTTGCACTGTAATTCTATAAGTGTAAAAAAACCCCAAACCCCCAAACTTCAGATAGGAAAACTTTTGCCCTTCAATCTATAACACAATCTTAGCAAACCATGCCTTAGGTTAAAAAACAAACAAACAAATAAAACTTTGAAGAGCCCTAGTGCAGATTCAAGGAGTATCCCTCTGCTCAAAGTAGACATGGAAGTGACAAAAATCGGCAAAACCTAGCAAAATTCAAGGAGTTATATCATAAGGATTCATGTTTCTTTAATCTGGAAATAGAGCCCTCTCTCACAATATTAGAATTCAAATATATCTAATAAAGCTGAATGATGTGAACTTCAAGACAAATAAATAAAACTATTCCTTTGTAGAATACAGAGTTTAACTGTGGAGCACACTTCCATTGGATGCAATGATGGCATCCAACCATATACTCTATAGGAGTTTTAGACAACTTATCAATGACTATTAATTTTCATAATTATATATTACCTCTTGTATCTGAAGCAATATGTTCCTGCATGACAGTTGGTGGAGAATATGTAAAGGAGGGTGTCATTGTGCTAATGTCTGGCTTATGGGCTTCTTGTAGGTATCTGGGTGGCCACTGCATGAAGTGAATGTTGGATTAGATATGCCTTTGGTCTGATTCAGCAGTGTTGTTGTTATGTCTTTAAAAGCCACAAAATGGAGCTCAGCAGAAAGGGGACAAACTAACTGACAAAAGGAAGGAGAAGAAAATCTTGAAAGTAATAGGAAAAGTAGGTGGCAGGGGTGACCAAATATTTGTTGAAAACAGTCAAGTCTGCCTAAATGAACTCTAGATGATAAATTAAAAATGGAACATTCCCAGTAACAAATAGATGCATGAAAACACTAATATTTAAAGTATTCAAGTGTATTTTATATTCTCAGTAATATAATCATGTACATGGGCTCGATTTTGTTCATCAAATAGTTGGTCCCTTTTTTCTTTTCCTTTTCCAAAAAACCCTGAACTAGACAAATTGGGTGCATTACATGTAAATATGTTAATCCACTCCTTATGTTTTATAGCATCTAACCTAAGTAGGAAAATCTGTCTCAACAAGAATAGTGGGGAAAGGGGAAAAGGCACCTGTCAACTGGCCTATTTTCTATTTATTTAAAATGGTGATAGCACAGAAATATTATTTTCTAAAATATCCAGCTGCAATAAACACAAAAACATTTGCAGTAATTAATATTAGCCATCAGAATACTATTCTGTTTATTGTAGAATAGGCAAACACAGAATTTTGTAATAATGTGCTGCTGTTAACCCTGGCTTACTATTTATGCTGTTGCTGTGTCAGTTTCTACAGAAATGGCCACAGATGTTCCCAGACTTCTCAATGCTGACTAATTTACTGCACAAATACAGTTTTAGGATGCATCACAAAACCACCTGTATGTTGCCTAGTGAAGCCTTTCCTCCCCATGTGTATTTGTTACAGTCTTTCAGTGTTACTAACACATTTTCTGTAGCGTTCTGCTCAACTCTAGAAGCACATGCTTGTTTGTTTTTTACTCCAGCTGGCCTTATATAAAAATATAATTGGGTTGCATCCAGGCTTTGGCCAAATGAAAGCAGACCTGTTGAATTCAATGGGATTTAAGCTAGTCATGAATTGTGGCCAAAAGAGCTACTCCATATAGCTTAGGGTGTGATGTCAGACTGCTCCTCAGCTGGGTTTGAGAAGACCTTCCCCTGGCTTTAACTGAACGTTTTCCCAAATCTAGTAACAGATGGTGTGTGTGTGATTGCACCTGTGAATGTAAAGAGAAGTGCCCCACATCACACCCCTTGCAGTTCAGTTAGACTAAGGGTGTATTCACACGGCAGAATTAAAGCAGTTTGGCACCTTGAGTCACATTACCTTGAGTATTGGGAAAAACTGGGATATAGGTGAATAATAATAATAATAATAATAATAATGCTTAGTGTCACTTGAATCTCTACAGGCAGAGTAGGATTCAAGAGAACCCCCAAACTGTTAACCTGTCACTGTTAAATGTTTGTAACATGTGCTCTGTTTCCAAGTTGCAATGAAATTTTCTTATAAATTATATTCGAAGTGGATGGTTGGCAGTGATGATTCTCATCCAGGGTTGCCAGCAGATGGAAAAGAAAGGGGGGAAAATAAGGACAGGAAAAAAGTCTTCTAGTCTTTGTTATATGAGGCTCAGTTGAGCAAGACACAACAGAATGTTTGAAAGGGAAATAGTCTTACCAAAATACCTTGTCATCCCTAATGAGTTCTACTAGGTTGAAAACCGACAAGACCCAAAGGATGCTTACATTGCTCTGACTGGGAAGAAATCACTGACACACTCCCTTCTGACCAATCAGAGCCCTCAATCAACTTGAGTGCAGCCTCTAGCAGACAATTCACCACTCCCACCAGGTGCATCTCATTGTGGAGGCTCTTCTAATACTTTGGAACATCACTCCAAACCTAATACCATAAATGACATATACCTTACCATACTGGTTGCTTTGACGTACACATTATCTTTCAAATGACAATTTCCATCATTAGGAATTACTATTCCTGATAATTTACTGTCGAGAGCCAGGTGAGACGTCTGGTCTGTCATCATGAGGAGTAGACGTTTTGCTTCCTTGCGCCAACCAATTTGGCTCTACAGAATGGGGGAAAAACAGCTGAGAGTTGATAAATGGGAACATGCAAGATAATAAATTGAGTAATCTAGCATCTCTCTGTCTAGGGAGGCTATGATGGCTGCCTCCTTGGTCTCCTTCTACCAGCAAATAATTTTTTTTCAGGCTTTTGAAATGGACTATGATGGGCATTTAATAGCATACTATGCTATTTTATCAGTTTTTATATCATGTTTTAATACATTTTAATGTTTTTTTTAACAGATATTTACTTATTTTTAACTAACTTTTATATTTATACTTCTTGCTGATATTTTTGTATAATTTTTAATCTGTACTGTTTTTAATAAGTTATAAGCTGCCTTGAGTCTCTGTTGGGGAAAAGGCAAGATATAAATCAGTGATGGCGAACCTATGGCACGTGTGCCAGAGGCGGCACTCAGAGCCCTCTCTATGGGCACATGTGCCATCGCCCCAGCACAGAGTTTGCCAGGGTTTGTTACTAGAAAGCCAGAGGGACATGGAACTTTTCAATAAATAAATGAGTTTTGGATTGCAGTTTGGGCACTCGGCTTCTAAAAGGTTCTCCATCACTGATATAAATGAATAAAATAAAATAAAAATAAACAGGCCTAAAGTGAATAAAACACAGCAGACTCTATACAAGACAGTTCCACACTTGACAGAAAGAAAACTCACATCCTAAAAATACTTTCAAAGCCATTTGACCAATGATCATGAGGAAAATGGAAGCAAAAAGGTGAACACTGCAAGCAAAATTGACTTTGAGTTTATGAACTAACAACACCACAGAACATTACAGCACTATGATTTTATGTCAACCAGTGAGCAAAATAATCAGACAAAGACCTTTTCTCAAATTATCAGTTAATTTTTACCTGGCACACAGCAGCCTGAAGCATAGCATCAAATCCTCCTTCAGGTGTATCAATATTTCCAGATATCTTTTGTTTATTAATTGCACTTCTGAATTCTGCTATTTTGTCAGTCAGTGATAAGACATGGATATAACCATGTGGAGGCATGCAATCTAGATCATAATCACTTTGGGGGAGGGAAAATGACATACATTGAAAATTAATCTAGGTTTATTCTGTACTCTTTGTTGTCTGACAAAGGGTGCATCTACACTGTAGAAATAATGCAGTTTGACATGACTTTAACTATCATGACTCCATCCTACAGAATCCTGGGACTTGTAGTTTTGCAAGGCACCAGCATTCTTCGGCAGAGAAAGCTAAAGACAGATCCTAGGATTCCCAGGATGGATCTATAGCACTTAAAGTAGTTTCATTATTTCTACAGTGTAGATGCACTCTAAGATATTTTTAATGTAAATGATTCATGAATACTGGCATATAAACAAATACATACATGCAACAGTTAGCTATAACGTAATGATAACACACTGTCCATATTCAGGCAAAGAAACCACACAGAAAAACAAACAAGGAAGGCATGGATTAACTATAGTTTCCTGTTATGTTTGAACTAGAACTAGAAAACTATGGTTAAAACTTCAGAACAAGCCAAAGTGCTAAACCAACTGACACTGACACTCTGCTTGTTCTGAAGCAAAGAACCAGTTTTTCTCAGTTGACACAGAACAAAAACTACAGTCAATGGGGCTTCTTGGTTTGTTTTCCACCTCACATGAAATATGAAATAAAGTGGCTGAATGCAAGTGTCTTTTACACTTCAGATTATTAAACCAAAATACGCTCTACCTGAACACAGCAACCAGCTCTGTCTGTCTATAACTACAGTGCGCCTGCATCATACGTGGACGCACTATACGCGGATTTCAGAATATGCTGGAAGCTGCGTGCAGGGTGCAAGAAGTGGCACGTCCCATTTAGATTAATAGGGGGTGTGCCCATGGCGTGCACCTGCTGCCACACCACTGCCACATGTATGAGCCCCATTACTTTCAAAGGGGCTCAAGCATATGTGGTTTTTTTTACATGGGGGCCCCCGGAACGGATCCCCCGCATAAAAAAAGGGCGTACTTATATAGACTCGCAAAAAATTCGACTATTTTCCATTGTTTCACTTTTTCATAATTCATCACAACACGTTCGTCATGTTCAGAAAAAAAACCAGTTCAGGTTTCAATGGGATGCATTTACCCGCAATTTGGAACATCACTATTTGTATTTCTTTCCAAAATTTCTTTGCTATGGGACAGCCCTACCACATGTGGAAGAAGGTTCCTTGCATCGTGTTACATTTCCAACATTTGGGACCTACTGTCTTGTAAATTTTATTTAACTTAACTGGTGTCAAGTACCATCTGTGCAGCAATTTTAGATAATTTTCTTTGAAATCTTGTGATCTTGTAAATGTTTCCAAGAGTTTTCCCAAAGTGTGTTCCAAAGTCAGCACACACCCTATGTTCTGGGCCCATTTGGTCATAGAATCAGTCACCATCTCTTTCTCTAGATGCCATCTTAATATTACAGCATAAAGTTTAGCAGTCAAATATTTAGTTTCTAATAGTAGCATCTTGCCCAGATTGTTATCCTCAGAATCAAAACCTTCTAGTTTTCGGACCATCAAAACTCTTTCATGTAATTGTGTATAGGTAAACCAATGATAGATAGTTTTTTCTCTCTAATTCCTCTCTCATTCTTATTTTTGGGTTTAAGTGATTATTCACTTTTAATAAGTCTTTGTAGGTAATCCAAATTCTCTTTTTGATCTTTCCATTGGCCCAAAAACACCTCTTCTGGTATTTTTTATATCCATGATATTCTCCTGTGGATTTTTGTTTTATATTTTGTCCATAGTTTAGGTAAGTTTAAAATCAGAGCATAGGTTAAGTCTCTAACACACATTAGAAAAATGCAGGGTAATACACAACACAAAAATGCAAGAAAGCCATCTGTGAGGCTGAGCAGACTGGCCAAGAAAGCATGGCCTGAGCCCATTATTATTATTATTATTAAACTTTATTTCTAAAGTGCTGTAATTATACACAGCGCTGTACAAAGTCGGTAAAATTAAAGAGAATATAAAAGCCTGCCCATGCTTTCCTGGTCCTGGTGCTCTCTCAGTTTGGCCTCTGGGTTGGTGTAGGAATGGGTGAGCTTCACACACCTGTCCCCATGCCAACTCAGGACCAACGCATGCTTCTTACTTGTTCCACTGTTGCTCTGACAGCGGAGTGCCACCGCCACCACATCTGATGCGGAAACAAGGCACCTAGCCCATAGGTGCAGCCAGGTGCCTCATTTCCACATCAGATGCTGCGATGGGGGGTTTCTGAGTAAAAGTAACTGCTGGCAAGGTAAGGAGTACTGAGGGAGGCAGATGGAGTGAACAGTCAGGTTTTGTTGCGGAGTTTCCTGGAAACTCAGCTGAAAACTAAGGTAAATTACTCTGGGTAAATTCTGTTTACCCCAGGGTAAAGCTTAATCCTCCCAATCTGCATCCGGACAGGCAAGACTGGACCCAGTCTCTGGTAGATAACATTTTTTCAAGGGCAGGGATAAATACAGTAATTCACAAACAATCAAATTTATAAATGTTTAACCTGCAAATGTGGAGGATGACTGTACTTACCTGCACTGATTATGTATTCTGCCTGGATGAATGCTAATATAAGGTGAAACTGTCTTATCTACATAAGATCCAAACCCAAGTTGTAAATCAATGGAAATATTTTTCATCTTTTGAGATAAATCAGATCCAACAGAGTTTAATTTTTCTATGTTTTTGTGCATTGATGCAGACACATCGACTAAATAATAGAGATCCACAGGGTACTTTTCCAGTGGGTGGACTTTCAACATAAAACTTGCTTCAGATCCTGATTAAAAAAAAACGACAGAACTATAATGAGAATTTCTAAATTGTCACATTCCTTTAAAATAAAGTTCTCTTCCTTCTAAAATGAGATCCAGAAAATATAGCTTACTCACAGGTCCATTAATTAATTAATTAATTAATTAATACTCCACCTTTCTCTTAGCATGGGACTCAAGGCAAGTTACAACTTAAACTTAAAACAAAGTACAACTAAAACCATAAAAGCATAAATAAATAAAAGCATGAAGTTAAATCAGTTTAAAACACAATAAAAACTATTGTAATTTCCATAGTAACTAAGCTTTAAGTACATGCAACCCACATTTATTTCCCTCTTCCATTTCTCTCTTCCATTATATCTTGTCTCCACCACTGTCTGTTATAGGATGTACACTCCTCAGGAGAAGGGACCTACCTGTTTTTATATATACATATTGATATAGAATAGACAGATAGATAGATAGATAGATAGATAGATAGATAGATAGATAGATAGATAGATAGATTGGGCCCTCCGTATCCATGGATTTTTTATGCATGGATTCAACCATCCATGGTTAGATATATATATATATATATATTATTTAATGGAACTTAAGTATCCATGGATTTTGGTATCCACGGGATATTTTGGAACCAAATCTCAGTGAATACCAAAGTCCCACTATATAAACACAATTGGGATGTGCTTCTCAGAGGGGAGAGGATTTATGAGAAGGGACAGTTATTCATAGCAGGTCTTCAAGCTCTGACATTGCCCTGTGTCACAAGCCCACTTGCTCGAATTCCCCATTCTCTTGATTCCTCTGTCTGTTAATAAACACATCATCTTACTGGATCCTCACCCATCTGAACTACTAACCAAAGAGGCTGATAATAAGAAAATTCCCTTCTTCCTTACATTCCAGATTTCATACTTTTTTCTCCCAATCAGGAGTAATCAAGTGCTCATCCTTCTGGTAAACAAAGCAGGTGTAAGTAGTGTTTTGAAATGAATCCATATTGTGGCTGCTTACGTAAAGATTAGGACCGTGCCAGAGCCTAGAAAACTTTTTTTTATTATTATTATTATTATAAAAGGACATCTATACAACAAAAACAAAGGACAAACACAGAAAAGACAGAAAAAAAAAGAAAAAAAAACCCACATTCCTTTGATCATACACATATTCTATTCCTGTACAAATAACTTCTATATCTAGCTCTTAAAGACCTAACTACCTTAAAAAAAAAAAAAAAAAAAACTTCCCTTCCTTTACTGGGGATATTGTGTGATAAGCATTTAATAGCTTAGATTTTGACTTTCTCATTTCCCACTTCATTGTAATATTCTCCCTTAGTATCATATTTGATTGTTATTCTTTCCTTTAAATTATAAATCTATACACACTTCTAGTCCTATTCTACTATATTCTCTAACATGGAACATTCATAATTTTTTACCATACATATAATCTAGAAATGATATACTAAACACGATATGCTAATATTAGTCTTTAAAGGCAATAACACTTCCTTCTCCTTTTTCTTTTTGAAGATATTTTATCACCAAAGCCCAGTCCTTTTTAAATTTTTCTGCATCGCCTTCTCTTAAACATATTGTCAGTTTGTCCAGTTCCATTATTTCATAGATTTTTTTAATCCATTCTTCTTTAGTTGGTTCTTCCTTATTTTTCCATTTTTTTGCGTATATTATTCTTGCCGCTGAAGTTAGATAAAATACCAGTTTTCCTGCTTTATCTTCCAATTCTTTCTTCGCCATACTCAATATGTACAATGTTGGTTCGAAATCAATTTTGATACCTATAATTTTTTGTAATTCCTTGTGTATCATTGTCCAAAAAGTTTTTGCTTTCTTGCACTCCCACCACATGTGTATCATTGTACCCCTCTCTTTCTGACAGTTCCAACATATGTCTTTTGTCTTTTTGTAAATTTTTGCAACTTTTTCCGGCGTAAGGTACCATCTATATTGGATTTTATAGTATGCTTCTTTTATGTCGTAACTTAGAGTATATTTGATTCTCTTCCTCCAATTCTTTTCCCATTCTTCTAATAAGATTGGTTTTCCAAAATCCTGTGCCCATTTTATCATGTATTGTTTAATTGGTTCTTTCTCTGTTTCAAATTTTTGAATATATTTATATAATTTCGATATTCTTTGTTTTGTCCCTTGGAACATCAATTTTTCTATTTCTGTTTCCTCTGTTTCTATTTTTTCTGTCTTCTCATCTTTTTTATAACTCTCCACTATTTGTCTGTACAAAAACCAGTTATATTTAAGTCCTTCTTGTTTGATTTCCTCCGGCGTCTTTATTCTATATTGGTTTCCTTCTTTCCGCAGCAGGTCCTTATACGTTATCCATTTATTTCTTATCATTTTTTCCCTTCTGTAGAACGCTTCGTTCACTGATGTCCATCTTGGGATTTTTGGAATTAAACGAGATTTAAGTTTAAGCCAAATTCGTATTAAAGATCTTCTCACGAAGTGATTTTTAAATTCTTTATTCACTTTTAGTTTATCGTAAATTAAATAAGCGTGCCATCCGAATTTTAAGCCGTATCCTTCTAGTTGTAACAGTTTTTCGTCCTTTAACGTTATCCAATTGCTGATCCAATCTAAACTACATGCATAATAATAGGTTTTTAGATTGGGGAAATTTAGTCCTCCTTGTTCTTTGGTTTCTTGAATATTTTTTAATCTAATTCGTGGTTTTTTTTTTGTCCCATATAAACTTCAATAAGTCTTTTTCCCATGATTTGAAAGGGGTATCATTTGTGATAATAGGTAATGATTGGAAGAGAAATAACATTTTGGATACGATATTCATTTTGATCGTTGATATTCTTCCAATCCATGAGAGATTTAATTTGGACCACCTTTGTAAGTCTTGTTTTATTTCTTTCCACGTTGATTCATAGTTGTTTTTATAGAGTTCTGAGTTTTTCGTTGTGATGTTAATTCCTAAATATTTAACTTTTTTTGGATTTCAAATTTTGAAATATGGGTCAGTTTTTCTTTTTCTTCTTTCGTCAGATTCATTACTAACATTTTTGTTTTTCTTTCATTTATTCTTAATCCAGCCAGTTTGCCGTACTCATTTATTGTTTCTAATAATATTTGTATATTTTCTAGTGGATCTGTCAAGGTTATTACCATGTCATCTGCATATGATTTGATTTTGTATTCGTTGTTCTTAATTCTTATTCCTGTGATTTTATCTTCCCTCCTTATCATATTACTTAATACTTCGGAGACAGTAATATAAAGCAACGGGGACAGAGGACACCCTTGTCTTGTACCTTTACATATTTTAAAGCTTTCAGTTGTATCTCCATTTATGATGATTTTTGCAAATTGAGTTTGGTAGATTGCCGAAATCCAATTGATAAAATTTTCCCCCAAATTCATTTTTTCCAGAGTTTTTATCATAAAGTTCCAATTTACATTGTCAAAGGCCTTTTCTGAATCGATAAATATTAAAGCTGCTTTTTGGTCTGATCTTTTTTCTAAATATTCAATCGTATCAATTATGTTTCTAATATTTTCTTTTAAGTGTCTATTTGGAAGAAATCCCACTTGATCGTTATTTATCCAGTGATTTAGTATTTTTTTGTATCTTTCTGCCAAGATTGCTGTAAATATTTTGTAGTCATTATTTAACAATGCAATAGGTCTAAATTTAGATGTTCCAAGGATTGTGTCTTCTTCTTTAGGGATTAATGTAATAAAAGATGATTTCCACGTTTCTGGAATTCCTCCCTTTATAATTTCGTTCATTGTTTCTTGTAGGGGTTTTGCAAGCGTACTCTCAAATTTTTTATAATAGCTAGCTGGGAGTCCATCTGGTCCTGGTGTTTTTCCCGTCTTTAATTTTCTGATAGCTGTTATTGTTTCCATTATTGTAATACTTCTGTTTAACTCTTCTTTTTGTTCTTGTGAAATCCGGTTGATGTCTTGTTTTTCTAAAAATTCTACAATTTTTTCTTCATTTATGTTCGATTGCGTAAATAGTTTTCTATAATATCCCAAAAAGACACTTTTTATTTGTTTATGGTCTGTAATAGTTTTGTCTCCTTCTTTTATTTTCCATATTGTTCTTTTTTCCCTTTTTTTTCTTAACTTCCATGCAAGCATTTTCCCAGGTTTATTTGCATATTCAAAATTTTTTTGTTTAAGATATCTAAGTTTCTTCTCCATTTCTTCTGTTAATAATATTGAAGTTTGTTTTTGAAGACATTGGATCTCTTCTTTAAGTCTTTCATCTTTTGGGGATTCCTTTAGTTTGTATTCTTTTTCCTTAATTCCATTTAATAGTTCCTTTAATTTGATTTCTCTTCTTTTTCTTTGTTCCGCATTTTTTTTAATAAAGAAGCCACGTATAACGGCTTTTGATGCATCCCAAACATTTTGAATTTTAACTTCATTATTCATGTTTTTTTGGAAGTAAAATTCCAATTCCTTCTTTGCTTGTTGTATTATCTTTTCATCTCGCAGTAGGAACTCATTTAGTCGCCAATTATATCCTCTGGGGATGTCTCTAATTTCCATTGTTATTGGATTATGATCTGATGTTATTTTAGGGAGACAATCTAATTTTCCAATTTTTGGTATTAATGATGTTGAGGTAAAAAACATGTCCAGTCTGGCCCAAGATTTGTGTACTTCTGAGTAATATGTATATTCTTTTTGTGTGCCCAATTTGACTCTCCAAACATCCATCAGTGATAAAGAATTTTTTAGTTCAAAAAAAGAGTTTGGCAGTTTTCCTTGTCCTTTTTTAATTTTCTTTTCTGATTTCCTGTCTACATCGGGATCCATAACGCCATTCCAGTCTCCCATAGCTATTATATGATCATATTCATATTGAGAGATTATTTTGTTGAGTCTCTTATAAAATTTGTCTTTATTATCATTTGGTGCATAAACTCCTACCAATAATGTTTTCCCCAATTGCCATCTTATTTCAAGTCCAATGTAGTGTCCTTTTGGGTCATTAAACAGTTCTTTAGCCTCAAATCTCTCATTTATGTAGATGACCACTCCTTTCTTCCTTTTTTCTCCCGCCGATATGAATTCTTTTCCTAATTTTGTATTGTGTAAATATTTTGTTTCTGTTTTTTTGATATGTGTTTCTTGTAGGCAATATACATCATATTTCAGTTTTGACAGATAATGATATATTTTCTTTCTTTTCTGGGGGCTATTCAATCCCTTTACGTTCCATGATATGCATTTAATGTTTCTATAATCCATTTTGTTTTTATATTTTAGTTATCTCTTTCTATTTTCCGCTGTTTTTTTTTTTTTTTCCCCCGGCCCTTCTTTTTAAATCAAACTCGTTGCGTTTGAATCCTGGGTCTCCTTGCTTCCGGTATCTTCCTCCTCTCTCTGTGTTCTTTCTAGTTCTTCTGTAAATTCTTTCGCTTTCTGCACTGATAATATTTTGATTCTTTTTCCTCTGTAATAGAAAGATATTCCTTCTGGGTTTTCCCATCTATATCTAATTTGTAGATCTCTCAATTTTTTGGTTAACATAGAGTAATCCTTCCGTTTTCTCAAAATTTGTCCTGGAATGTCTTTTAATAATTGCAATTCACAACCATCTACCGTTAGTTTTGTTTCAAAATGTCGTTGTATGACTTGTTCTTTCATTTGCGTTCTGACAAAATAAATTACAACGTCACGCGGTAATTTCTTCTGTCTTGCGATCCATGAGTTAATACGAAAGGCTTTATCGATTTCCAGTTCCATAAGCTCTTTATCTCTCCCGATGAATTCTGATAGTATTGTTGTCACATATTCATATATGTCTTCATTTTCTTGTTCCAGTAATCCTCTTATTTTCAAACATCTATCTCTCATCTTCTGATCTTGTATTATTTTTTCCTCTACCAGTTCGTTTCTTTTCATTGTTTCTTCTTTAAGTTTTTCTTCCAATTCTTGATTCTTTTTCTCTAATTCTTTTACTTTATTTTTTACTTGTTTCATATCCGTTGTAAGTGTGATTAGTGAACTTGATAATTCTTGTATATCTGTTCTTATTTCCTGTTTTATTTCCCCTTTCATCCGCTCCATATCTTGTCTTAACTCTTCTTTATTTTTTGTCATTTCCTGTCTCATTTGGCGTATTTCTTCAAGTAATAACATATTGGTGTCCATTGTTTTTGGTTGGTCGAAGGAAGGTCTTCTTGGTGGTTGTTGTTGTTGTTGTATTTTTGTTGCTTGTAATCTTGTTGTTATTGACATATTGTTTTAGATTTCTTAATATCTTTGCTATATTTTCTTACTATAGACTTTCTATCTTATATTATAACTATTTACCTTTAGTACTTTAATAATTCCAAATACTTTTATAATATGTGTACTATAAGTTCCTTTAGTAAGCCCTTATTTTCCAAGATATTTAGAAGAAGAAAGAAACCAATATTAATATTATCCAACTAATTCGTGTCTAAAACATCATACTTCTACATTTGTCAGTCAGTATATTTACTTCTATAAGGTATTTCCTATAAACTCAGAACTCACACTTTCTTTCTATATCAGTTCAGTTAATTTAATTATTCTATTCCTTATATTTTTCTATTCTAAATTAGTTATATGTTATATATTATAGATTCAGTGAGGATCACACAAGTAAAGTTCTAATTATTCAGAATTTTTTCACCTTTTAAACCTTTTTTTTTTTTTAAATTATTACAACATCCTATTTCTAAGTACATTCTTCTATTCTAAATAATTATTTCAGTTTTCCCCTTCTCTCCCACCAGGAGTCGCTATTTCTTTAGTTTTGAGATATTCTTATTTTAAACCACCGGAGGTCGCTGTTCCTCCTTTTTATATTTGAATGGTCCTTTCTTGAAAAGACTTTGTTGTCTATTGAACCGCTCTAGGCTTAATGCTTTTCCACCAAGTTTTATTTCCTGTTTCCGGTTTCCACGTGTTGGATGGCCTTGAAAACGCCGAGGTACTCTTTATTTCCTCTACTACGAATGGACTTTATTTCCAAGTCTTTATTTCTCCCAAACTATTATAGTCTTTCTTTCCTTTTGCAATTCCCAGCTCTTTTTCCTACTTTCCACACCTCCGTCTGCTTCTTCGCAACACCTGTACTACTTCTCCTCCTCTCTAACCGACCTCCGTCAGCCTTCTCCAACCAACCCCGGTCTACTTCTCTACAGTCCTCGGTTCCTTCTCCTCCTCTCCGACCAGCCTCTGTCTGCCTTCCCCAGCCGGCCTCCTTCTTTCTCTCCGCGATCCTCGATTCCTTCCCCTCCTCTCCGACCGACCTCCGTCTGCCTTCTCCAACCGGCTCTCTCCCGCCTCTCCGCGATCCTCGGTTCCTTCCCCTCCTCTCCGACCGTCCTCCGTCTGCCTTCTCCAACCGGCCCTCTCCCGCCTCTCCGCGATCCTCGGTTCGTTCCCCTCCTCTCCGACCGACCTCCGTCTGCCTTTTCCCCTCCTCTCCGACCGACCTCCGTCTGCCTTCTCCAACCGGCCCTCTCCCGCCTCTCCGCGGTCCTCGATTCCTTCCCCTCCTCTCCTCTCCGACCGACCTCCGTCTGCCTTCTCCAACCGGTCTCCGTCTGCCTCTCCGCAACCCTGTACTCCTTCTCCTCCTCTCCAACCGGCCTCCGTCTGTCCCTCCGCGGTCTTCGGTTCCTTCTCCTTCCTTTCTCTCCACCCAAGCCTCAATCTGCCTTCTTTTTTCTCTGGGTTTCTCTCCTTCCTTTCTGTTACCTCATTTAAGAAGGAAGAACCTTTTTTCTCAGATCTCGTTTTCTTTGAGATCTGTTATTGTCTCTCTTTGAATGTTTCCACTTTACAGGTTATATTTTCTATAAGAATAGTATTTCTGTTGAAAGTTTCCGCTCCTCAGTAAAGGTTTTTATGATTGTTGTTTCTGTTTCCCTTTATTCCGATTTCATTAGTCTGGCGGGTCTGTGAGCCAATAATGGCGGCTCAGTGAGTGGCTGTGGCTGTCCGCGGTCACCTCTGTCCCTTACCCGCTTTTGTTCTTCTTTGTGCGGTTTTCAGGGGCAGGCTTCTGACCCTCGAGGACCCCTCTGATTCCCCTGTGCCAAGGGGACAATTTCAGGGTATTTTCCCGAAGGAATTAAGTCCCTGTACACCACTCCTAGCAGATGCCTTCTAGGTGCTGTCTAGAAGTACATCTAGGAAGACTCCATGCCAGACCGGAAGTCAGAAAACTTTTTAAAGCCTCAAGCACTACTGCCCTTGCTCTCTGTTTGTTGACAGAAAACTACACAACATGCCCAACAGATTTATGGTTCCCTCCCTAAGCAATTAATTTCAATTCATGATTGTTCTTGGAAGATAAACATTAAAAAACCAATATATATGTTAGATCAAAGAATGATTTACGGCCAGTAATATAACGTGGGTGGTCCCTCCCTGACTGTTTTTTTTTTAAATGGCTTTAAAGACTTCCATGTTTCATTATCCCTTTCATATATGGATATAATTATTTTTTTTTCTATTATAAATGTGGCATTTTCCTAGGTACTGTATTTTCTGGCGTATAAGACTACTTTTTAACCCAGGAAAATCTTCTCAAAAGTCGGTGATCATCTTATACACTGGGTGTTGTCTTATGGGGCGGGTGCTGGGCTGGAGAATCTGCGGTTGCCGCATATGGTGGGGGGAGCTCAAAATGGCCGCAGCCGTATCCCCTCCATATGTGGAGACCATATGAAAGCAGGAAGGGAGGCACTGTACAAGTATGGTAGAATAAAATCTTGGAGACAGGGAGGACTGGGCAGGCAGCGAGAGCTGACCAATTCAAGCAGGCTTTGCATACAACAAGTTTTCCTGCTAAGTACCTGCATGTCATGTTTTGGGCTGTTCAGTTAAGCTTAGTTAAATTTAAAGTTTGATTTGTAAATAATTTTTAATTTACTTTATTTGTTTTAAATATAAATTTTAAAGCAAGTAGTTAAAATGTATAGCTAAAATAACATTGTTGGTATATGCTTCTCTGTTGATAAAAAAATCAGAAACAAGAAAAGGAAAAAGCAAATAAGAGAGATTAGAAGATCAATCAATAAATAATTATAGCAATGGAAATGTCAGAAAAAGGGAAGTTGTGCATACATCAAGAACATTTAGGGAAGTGTTACAGTAGCTTCTGTTGAATTAGCCACACAAAGAATGTGCATTCTTGTTAAAAGACATCAACTCCCTATGACTGTCCAGATTGCAGCTTCGCTATGTTTCGGATAAAGTTTAATATATTTTCAAGGTGGAACATTAACAAATTCCAAATGTTAGAAAAATAATCTTTGCACATATTCCTTTTAGTTTTGGGAGAAACAATATTAACTATGCTTCAAAATATAATGGGATTTGCATATGAATTACAGCCTTTAGTTCAGGGCTGGCAGTTTCTGAATGGACCTATTTGTTTTCTTTACAAATGGAACATCCTTGATCAGGAAGTTGCACTACAACATTAGGTTCTGTTCCAGTTAAGGTCATCTGTATTTCCCAACTTTCCAGCTCACTGCTTCCAGGACACTTGTTGCTGGATGAGAGCCACATTTCCAGGAGTAGTGATCTGCTTGGGCAGTAACACAGCAAGCAAGAAAATTGCCAGTCTCAAAAAGTTTCCATCACTTTTTCTCTTTCACAATGGTGTCCACTTATGGGCCTCATTCAGATATAATGCCTAACCATTTTAGAGCTCAAGGGTGGACAATTTTGGTGGATTTTAGAAGTTTCCCCCCACACTACATGTTGCATACTTTCTGCTGTGGAATTTCAGCAGCAAACTCTACACACACACACACACACACACCACGAACTATTACCCACCTCCACTTTAGCTAAACTATAGTTTAGCAGTGAAAACATAAGTATCAAAAAGACTTCAAAAGGTTGATGAAAAATCTACCTTAAAGAAATGAATACTTTAAAAAGCAACCACCACAAATTAATGTAGCACATTTGGCAAGGGTTGTTTCAAAAAGTCATTTTAAAAAATGATGTTCTTTCTCCATATTTTTTCCAAGAGACTACAATACCATACCATGGCAAAGCCCGGAAAAGTATAGCAGGTATAAATAGTTAATTATCTGACAGAAACAACTGGATGCTAATTCCATAGGCCCAAGTACCAAACAAGGCAAGTAACAACATGGATGTTGTGAAGTTATCTATTTTATCTGAAACAGATACTATTGGAAGGGCATCAAATCAAACCAGAAATATCTACGTACATGTGAGTCTTTTTCAATTTATTTTACAACAAACAAATGTCTAACATTACAGTCATGCTTGACTTGGCAGAGGAAAACAAAGTTGCACGGTATTTTTCCAATAATTAAAATAATTATTTGAGCCAATTCTTGTCATTGCTGTTAAGTAAAAGGAGATACTAAAATATAAATGAGATTTCAGAATAACCTGTTCTTTTCTCTAACACTTCCTTCCTTTGGCCTTATTCAGTGTGAAATATTTTCCATTAGTAGAATTACTGACTGTCTTTTATTACAGTACTGTTCCATGGAAGAGATAGTCATCTTTTTCCATGACAATATGAACAAGACAATTACATTGATTTATAGAAATACTGTACAGAGATCCTTGACAGATAATATAGCTGTGGGAAAGTCATTATCACCCTCAAAGGGCTGTTGTGAGGTGGATGGAATGGGACAACTTTGGGCATTTTATGCCAAATTCCTTAAAGAACTTTCTTGGAAGGGCACAAATGTGAAATAATGGTTAAATGCCTTTCAATAATTCTCAGCAGATTAGGGATATTTATCTGGAATGGCAGACTATCAAGTACAGTACACCCATACCATAGCGGGCTTGCCATATGCAGACTCAAGGTCACGCGGATGGCAAACCTCAGAAGAATGAATGGCGCATGTGCCCCTGGTATATGTGCTGTGCCACACAAAGAGGGGGCACCCCCATTAAAACCAACGGGGCTTGAACTTTTGCATTTTTGCCATATGCGGGGGGGGGGGGGAGTCCAGAATGGATCCCTGTGTATAGGAAGGGCCCACAGTACAACTCAGTCTCCAGACTACCAGATATCTACTGTATTACAACGGTAGTAAATGAAATTCAAGTAGAGTTTTTTGTCAGCTGAGTTTAAATAAACAGCTAAGTTCATAAGGGCATACATTATGGCCCAATGCAGCAGATGCTTGGAGGTCTCTGAAACATATTAACCTCATTTTTGTGTGATACATATTCACCAGCGTAGTGGTAAACTATGAAATGTAAGTCCTTAGAAGGACAATATATATAGAGATTCCAGATGTGTGGGGAGATTTAAGCAATTTCTACAAGTTTTTCTAGATGTTCTAGAAGCAATGTCTAGAAGTTGTACAAAACAGATCTTTCTTAAAGCCAGCCTCAAATGCTCTGTTGGTGGACTCTCCCCTTCCATACTGTTCCAAAACTAGTCAGAAATAGCAATAAATTGTAAGCAGGGATTACTTTAGGTATTGGCTTACCTTTATTTTTGGCTGATTTTAGCACATATGCCCTCTCGCACACACACACAGACACACACACCCTGAGGAGGGTAGTGTGAAGGGAGGAATTAAGCCAAATCCCTGTTCTTGTGGATTTTGGTGGCAGTTTAGGTAATTTGGAGTGATATATTTGTGCAATAATGAGGTTGTCCTGAGGTGGCCTGATGAATACTTGTCAATGACTTCTCAATTTTTATCAACTATCTGGAAGATGGAATAGAGGGCATTCTTATAAAATCTACAGATGACACCAAATTTGGAGGGGCAGCTAATACCACAGAAGACAGGATAAGAACTGAAAATGACCTTAAAAGATTAGAAAGCTGGGCCAGAACTAACAAAGTGAATTTCAACAGGAAGAAATGGAAGGTACTACACAGAGGCAGAAAAAATGAAATGTAGAGATATAGGATATGAAGTTGAAGGCTTTCATGGCCAGCATTCATAGTTTTTTGTGGGTTTTTCAGGCTATGTGGCCATGTTCTAGAAGAGTTTATTCCTGACATGACAGCCCTGTTTAAATATTTGAAAGGATGTCATTTTGAAGACAGAGCAAGCTTATTTTTTGCAGCTTCAGAGATTTGGACATGGAGCAATGGATTCAAACTACAGGAAAAGAGATTCCACCTAAACATTAGGATGAACATCCTGATGGCAAGAGCTGTTCAACAGTTGAATACACTGCCTTGGAGTGTGGTGGAGTCTCCATCTTTTTTACACGAGACTGGATGGTCTTCTAGAACATGGCCACATAGCCCAAAAAACCCACAAAAAACTATGGATGCCGGCCATGAGAGCCTTCGACTTCACGCTGGATGGTCAGCTGTTGGGAGTGCTTTGATTGTGTATTCATGCAGGGCAGGGCATTGGACTAGATGGGTCTTGTGGTCTCTTTCAACTGTATGATTCTATGATTATGACTTGGGGGCAGCATGCACCCTATGCTTTCCTCATCCCTACTATATATGCACCAGGGAAGCTACTGTACATATCCAGTTGATATTGCCAGATTCTCACCAAAGCCAGCTCTTAAATGAGAACACTCTTTAAGTGTTATGTTTTTATAAATGAAGTTCACACAAAGGTTCCAAATTTCCAAGGAACTCCCACAATGTGAAATACTTTTGTCATGAATGAAGTTTTTGTTTTCTCCCATTTAAATCATCACTTTAAATCCCTGAGAGTCTGGAACACCATCTTTATGAATAAACAATGACTTCTACTCTGTTCAGTATTAAAATTCCATAGCAACTGTTTGCAAGAGATAAATCCTATACCTGTGTAACTCTTAAAATGATTGAGACCGGGGCATGCTCAGCAATTAATTACATCCAGCTCTAATTTTGAGAATTTGCAGATGACCAAGTCTATGTTAACTTCCTGCATAACTTTGTGATGCAGGTGGAAGTCTAGATAGTATCTCTAAACTCATCTTTTGCTTGAAAATGTTAGGTATATGGGTTAAGAAAACAATTCTGGAATATCTGACTACAAGAAGCAGAAACAAGTAATGATAGGGAGGGAGGGAAAGATTAACATAACTACTAATGTAAAAGATTTACCCCCATTTAATAGGTAGACGATGTGAACCATATTACTAGAAACAGCTGTGAGTAGTCTGAAGTAGATTTCCAAGCTATTATCATCCTTTAAAGTAAGTGTAGGAAAATGTTTGTTAAAACACTTCAGGTAGTCATACCAATTTCTATTAGTGATGTGCTATAATAGAAGTACAGCTGATGAGATTAATCTACATTTTCTCCAGGAAAATGCACTGTCATCGTCCCATTCCAGTGGTTCTCATGTGAATCAGATGTATATGTATTGCAGTGTACAAGGATCTTGCACTATCAACTTCAACAAGGCCCATCTATTTTTAGCGCAGGAGTGGACAACTTGTTTGTGGGTGCATGTGGTCAATAGACCACATGTTGCCTAACAAGGATAACAAGTGTTGGTTGGCTGAGTGCTGAGAAAACTGCAAAACCTCCTCCCTCTCACATCAACATCCAGGACATATGTTTCAAGTAAAATCAAGAATAATAGAATTTGCTCTTTAAAAGGGGCTGATTAGGTAGGGGGGAGCCCTGGCTCCCTCGAGAAATAATGGCTAGTGACTCTCCTGCCAGTGGGATGGTTAAAGGAGTTGTCAAAATGCTGAAACTATTTTGAGAACAGAGTTCAGCACCTTCAAAGGCCCCTTTAATTAAGACTAAATCCTAGCATGGATTCACTGCCCACTGACACAGAAACTATCACTACCTCAAACCAATGTGTGGAACATGAAAGTCTACAGTAGAATCAGAGCCAGACTGGAGCATGTGGGTAGAAAAGTGAGGGCAGGGAGAGTCAGAATTTATCCTATAGCAGAAAACCTCAAATGAGAGAAATTACAACTGTACTCAAATCAGCAAATGAAATCTCCACAAAACACAGAAATCATCTATCATTCACTGGTTTCATTTACACCTTTTTTTTGGCAGAATAAAGAGTTATTCATTTCTAATTATTCAATTTCAATTAAAATTTAGTAGAAAGTAGACAATGGATCATTACAGGCAGCCTCATTAGCTGTTTAAATAGATGTCAAAGATATAAAATTGTGGAGGCCAAAACTGGGGCTAGGAAATTTTAGATGAAGTGCAGAATGCTAAATAAACTGTCGTGTTCAAAAGGTTCCAGAGTTGTTTTCTTGATGAGCATGAGTTATATTGCTTGCTTTCAGTTTTTCTTTAAAGCTCAGTTTGCAAGAGTTGTCCAGAATTAGGTAACTTTCCTTGCAAAACAAAACAAAAAAACTTACAAATAATGCATGAATGTACATTTTCTTGCAAAACAAAACAAAAAAACTTACAAATAATGCATGAATGTACATTTTCTTTAGTCTGCAAACTGTTCCCAACTTAAATATATATTTTTCATACTAAAACAATACACTGTTTTTGATAAGCAAACCTGGACGGAGCTGAATGGAAATTTCTCCTGGTGTCACTTGTGTATTAACTTCATTACTGGATACTCTTACATCAACTTTGGGACTTTCTATAAAATCTGCCCTGCAGCCTCTTTTAATTAAATGAAGAACTATGTCACATCGTTCTTTCCGCTTTGTTCCAGTCATGAAATCCTGTTTGGAAAGAGCCATAAAAATAAAAATACAAAAATGAGAAAAGTTCTGTTAAAGGGAACCTTTAATAATGCATTGCCACACAATCAAAGAGCAAAACTTGCTAGAACAGGCAACTGTACTGGGCTGCCTTTGAAGATGGTCAGAAGACATAGCTAGGATAGCTGTCTGGCTGATGCTGATGGTGGATAAGTTTATAGACCATATGGTACCAATTCAGCATCAGCTATACCAGAGCCCAATTCACTTCAAAGCCCAGTTCAAAGTAGTCGTATAGAACTTTTATTGTAGGTCCAAAACACATTGCAGAAATAATCCAGTTTGGGACTGCTTGAACTGCCGTGGCTCAGTGCTGGGGAACCCTGGGAACTGTAGTTTATTGTGTCACAGAATTCTCTGAGAATGCTAAATATCTCACAAAACTACAGTTCCTAGAATTCCCTATCACTGAGCCAGATCAGTTAAAGCAGTCTAAACTGGATTATTTGTGCAGTGTGTTATGGACCGTAGTTAAGAAGTGAAGCCTACTTACTTAATGGACTGCCTATAAGCATATGGACTTGCACAAATATAAAGATCATTAACAGACAATCTTCCTTCCTTCCTTCCTTTTTCATCTATATGTTGCCTTTTTCCCTGAAGGGATCCAAGGCTAGTCACAGATAAAAACATTTACAATTAAATTTAGAACTGCCAAGATCATTTAAAAAGTACATAAAATTACACTGCAATATACAAGAGTCAAAAGGCACAATTAAAACGCACATAGTCCATTAAAACCACCCTGATATGATCATATGGTGAATGCCTGCTTATATAAAAATGTCTTAGCTTTCTGACAAAAAGCAAGTGGAGAGGGGGCCAACCTAGCCTCCCATGGAAGGGAATTCCAGAGTGTGGGGACAGCCACTGAGAAACCTCTCACTCATGTCCTCACTATGTGAGACTGAGATGGTGGTGGGACCGAGAGAAAGCCTTCCCCTGAAGATCTTAGTGTTCTGGCAGTTTCATTTGGAGAGTTACGGTTCTTCAAATAGTCTGGCATTAAGCTGTATTACAGCATAGATATTCTACCTTTCTCTCACACTCTTCCCTTGTACTAGACTGCATATTACTAAAACCTGAAGGAGGGCAAACCATCACTAATCATAATTTTTAGGACATGGTACCTTGAGATCTCCTCATACATTCAAGTATAAAAGTGAAAAATGATGTTGTGACTTTCCAACTTCTCTCACTGTTTTCAATGAAATTCAACTTTTTCATTCAGCCTGTGCCCAAAGATTCTAAGACTCATTTTCTCAAAACTAGTCTTGTTTTTTTTTAATTAAACAGAAAATAAATCCAACATCTGAAAATGCATTTTGCTGTGGTGCCACTGAATAATTAAATTGCTTTGGCTGACAAATATATCTGCTGGAATACATTATGGTTTTCCTTCAAAACAGACCATGTGGAGAAAAATAAAGCCTTGTAAGGGAGGGAGGGGATGCAAAATCAAGGAAAATAAAAATTGTGGAGGATGTCCCATATATAGCACACACAGATCAAAGTGGTTCTGTGACGCCTGGGGGTGGGATGGGAGAGGATGGAAAAATGGCATTCAATTCATCGCTTTTTGTGCCTTCAAGTCATTTCTGACTTATGGCAACCCTAAGGAAAACCTTTCATTGGGTTTTCTTACTAGATCCATCCAGAGAGAGGTTTGCCTTTGTCTTCCTCTGAGGCTGAGAGCATGTAATTTGCTTAAGGTTACCCAGAGGGTTTCTAGGCTGAGCAGGGATTCAAACCTTAATAAATAAATAAATAAATAAATAAATAAATAAATAAATAAATAACTTTATTTTTATACCGCTTTTCCAGCAGATCAAAGCGGTTTAGTTTCTCAAAAAATATGCAAGTATACAACTCAATATAACACAGTAATAATAAATAGACATTCAATTCAATAAAAAATTTAAAATCTACATACAAACAGCAAGATAAAATCTATCAATCACAGAATCTATCAGTTGAATTCTAAAATGAACTTCCGTCAGGCAATAGCATTCTACAAGGGGTCAGGAGGGTATGCCACCAAAATAAATGAGTCTTCAAGGCCTTCTTAAAGGCATCCAAGGTTGAACAGAGCCGGATTTCGTCTGGAAGTTTATTCCAGAGGATCGGAGCTGTCAACATAAATGTCATTTGGTGAGTTGTTGTCAGTCTCACCCTAGGGCACTCT
The DNA here is from genome assembly GCF_019175285.1 of Sceloporus undulatus. NCBI lineage: Eukaryota > Metazoa > Chordata > Lepidosauria > Squamata > Phrynosomatidae > Sceloporus > Sceloporus undulatus. The sequence continues at coordinate 39,323,747 of NC_056527.1, read as the reverse complement.
AACAAATGTTTCCCTATTGTTCTGAGAGTGCGGGGTGGATTGTATGGGGAGAGGCACGCCCTCAAGTAATTCGGGCCCAAGACATGTAGGGCTTTATAGGTAATAACCAACACTTTGTCTCCCAACCTTGGTCTCCAGAGTCCTAGTCCAACATGCAAACCACTTCAGCTCCACACAAAAAACTTCTGTTGAGTTGCTACAACAGTTCTTGTACAATGCACACTACTGACAACCTTACAAAACAGGCCTGTTACAGACAGCCAAAATAAAGCTGCTTCGAGTCACTTTGGAAGTATGGTATTTCAATGATGCATGAGTCCTAAGAGTCTGGAAGCTTCACCAAAGCTGCAGTCCAGTCCTTAGGACTGGAGCGTGGCTTTGGTGCGGCCTTTGGACTCTTAGGACGCATGTATCATTGAAATACCATACCTCCAAAGTGACTCGAAGCAGCTTTATTTTGGCTGTCTGTAACAGGCCTTAGTCTTCCTAGTTGGAAGTGTGGAGACAGCCCTAGATGAATAGAGATATATTTATGCATATGCCCTGTGCAGAGATTTAGTTTGACACATGTATTCATTTATTTGGTTTTTATTCAGCCTTTCTTGCAATACTGAGACTCAGGGTAGTTCATGGCAAGGTTCACAAAAATGGGACAGATAAAACCACAAAAAGTTAACATACCAAAACCCAATTCATCAAATTATAATATAACATATTATAATATCATATAATTAGGGTTGCCATATCCCGCCTGTGGGCGGGACTTTCCCGGTTTGGGGTGGGTCAGCACGGTCCCTCCCCGGTTTGCCCCTGCCCCCGGGATTTCCCCCGCCCCTGGGCTGAGGGGAGGATTCCCTCCCCGTTTGGGCTCCGCCGCCGCCGCAGCGAGGCTGGGACCCAGGCTGGGAGAGAAAGCCTCCCCTCAGCGAGGCTCCTATTCAAATGTAGGACACAAAAAAGTGTCCTACATTTGAAAATTTTGTCCTACATTTGTCCTGGTTTGGAGGTCCTGACGTATGGCAACCCTACATATAATATACAATTTGAATTAAAACCAGTTCAACAATACTTCCATTAAAATTATAGCAACATCAGCAACATCAGGGACTGCCTGAAGGAAGAGGCTCCTCCCTCCTTAACTGTCATCTCGGCCTCAGAGGGAGTGATCAGGCAGACCCAGCAACATCAGGGACTGCCTGAAGGACGAGACTTCTCCCTCCTTTAACTGTCACATTGTATTTTGCATTGTATTGCAATTTTTTTTACGGTACACCGCTATGGTCATTGCAGAATAGCGGTCTATAAATAAAATGTATTATTATTATTATTATTATTATTATTATTATAGCTTATGCCTCTTCTTTGGGCTATTCAACTGTCAAAAGCCTTCCTGGCTTAAAAAAAGAAGAAAAAAAGGCCTTGCCTGTTAGTGAAAATATAACAGGGAAGGGGCCACTCTAGCCTTCTTCAGAAGGTCAATCTATAGTCTGGGACGACACATAAGAAACTGTACTCTCCTGTCACCACCAAACTTCCCTCTGAAGTTATTCTAACTACCCGTATATACTCGACTATAAGTCGACCTCATGTATAAGTCAAGGGCATATTTTGGGGGCAAAATTATGGATTTTGATATGACCTTTGGATAAGTCGAGGGTAAAACTTAGGTTCATGCAACAAAGGACCTAAATGATGAAGCAAAGGAAAACAATGCCAAAGAACCTACAAAATTATAGCAGGCATAACGATTATGGCTCACACTATAGGCTCAATGGAAGAGAGAATAGAGGGAGGTCAGTGCTTCCAGGACAGACTGCACTCTTGCCTTTAATCAGGGGATGGTTCCCTTTTTAATAAGAGTTAAAGAAGAGTATTTACATTGACCCATGGATAAGTTGACCTAGGTTTTTGGGGTCAACTTTTTGACTAAAATTTCTAGACTTATACATGAGTATATACAGTAAGATCTCAGTGGCTGTGTAAGTGCATATAAGAGAATACAGTCCTTCAGATAGCCTGACTGTATAGAATTTTATAGTTTTTAGGGAGTACTTTCAATTGTATCCTGAAACAGCTCAACTGACAGTGACATTGTTGGAATGAGAAAGTCACATGTTCTTAACCGATCTGTGTTAAGGATCTCACCACATGCACTGGAATAAGTAACCATTAGGTGGGTCACAAAATTACAAGCATGTGCACTGTTCGGCATAAAATGACTCTAGGCTTCCATTTATGTGGGTGCATAGATCAAAGTTTCTGTGATCTTCACATCTGATATACAGATTGCACATTACTTCCTATTTGCTTTGATGATCCCAAAGTATTGCAATAATTGAGTATATATATATGTGTGTGTGTGTGTGTATAAAATAATATGCAATAGATGGTATAACAAAGTCTGTCAAGAAACATCTCACATTAGTTATGCACATACTGAACCAGGCATTATTTGATGCACATGGCAGGAATACTTGTAATTAAGAGTCTCAAATAGCAACTTTTTGTTCTTTAACTCCAAGAGTTTACAAACAGTAAACTATAATGATCTGAACTATAAAATAGGAAGTTCTGAAATCTACTCATGTTCAGCTATTCATTACTATCATTACATTTTTCTTCCAAATTCTAAAAGTGGAAATCAGACATGGTAAATTATGCTAGCTTTTTTACAAGATGCCTTCTGTTTGCCAACTTTCTAAAATTAAGCTGGAAACAGAAACAAAAAAATAACTGGCTGCCATGGAAGACTCAATTGGGGCCAAAAGCATTCTCCACTGAAGCTATAAAACTGGTTGAAATTTCTTGGAGCAGGAATCATACATAGATGGGAGGAGCCATGGCAGATGCCATATTTCCAAGGCAACAAAACTGATATTTCACATCTCTAGGGATGTTGTTGCTGTCCTCTATGCCAACCCCTTGGAGAAGCTACAGATTTTTAGAGCCTTATTCATTCATCTCAAGACCTGCAGTCTCTAAGCAAACAACAACAACAAACTTCTGGTCAGCTAAAGGCCATTACCTATTGGTTGCTCTTGAAAACCTTTCGAAACTCTCTAAAATTAAGTATTTTTTTTAAAAGTGGAAACTTGTGTGAAATGATGCATACCAACTTTCTTGTTGAAGGTATATGCTAAACTTACTGTTGTATGCCTTCAAATTATTTCCAAATTATGGTGACCCAAGGTGGTCTTATCATGGAGTTCTCTTGGCAAGATTTGTATAGAGGAGGTTTGTCATTGCCTTCCCCTGAGGCTGAAAGCATATGACTTGCTCAAGGTCATCCAGTGAGTTTTCATGGCCGATTAGGGAATCAAACCCTGGTTGCTAGAGTCATAGTCCAACACACAAACTGCTATCTCACACTGGCTAAAGACCCACAACAACTAATAATGGATAATGCCCCATTGAATTTAATCAATCAGTCAAGCAAATAAACCTGAACAATCTCAATTGCTTCACATAAGCTCCACTGGCTAGGTATAATGGGAGTTGCAGCCCCAAACCATCTGGAAAGTGATGTGTTTCTAATTCTGCTATAAACCAAAAGTTCTTTTTCCCCCTATGGAACTCATATAGTGAGATTTCCTGAAAGGAACCCTTGTAGTTGGTGGCATTGGTGGGACTGCTGAAATGGAAAACCGCAGACTTGGTGGGATAAACTCCTACATTTGGTGGTAGCGGTGGAATTGCCATTAGCATCACAGCTTGTTAAAATACAATATAACATCACATTTGGTGACACACAACAAAAATACAATTATTATGTCAATTTTTCTCCATAGTAATGGCAAAAGTGAACTCTCTTCCCCATCTACATCTACATGGCTACCAGTTCTTACATATCTTATTATTATTGCTATATACTTTTGCAGTCTAAATGTTACTGAGTTGTCCCTTGCAGTTATTAGAATTTTCCCTTGGAGTTAGATGGAAGAGAAGTAGCTAAAGAGATAAATAAATACTGTGATGACTAATAAAGGGAAAAGCTTACCTCTTGACTGCACCATCCACATTCTGGGCCCAGAGCAAGGCAGGTGGCACACGTTACTGCATTTGAGGTGGCACATCTGTTTTCTGCTGTAATAGTAATAATTAGGCAAAAAAAGCCATTCAGAAATGTGCACACATGAACAAAAGGAGGAAAATGCAATGGTGACATTTAAAAATGTCCAGCAAAAATGATTTAATGCTAATTACAAAGATATTTCTGTAAACAAGCCACTATTTAGAATATTACTGGAAAGCATAAATATAAGATTTACTGGTGCTTTCAGCACTATCAAACAACTCTATCAAGCCATAGGAGTTCAAGAAAGAGTTCATAAGCTGTGATATAGTGGAGCCAAGGGTCACAGTGTGGAGCTTTTGGATTATCTATGACATCATTTGTCAACTGACTTGGGCTCTCCTCTTGTCCCTGGGTTTAGTTGCAGACTGCTGCAATCCACAGTAACCGATGGGGAAACAGCTTATACATTTGCATTGCTAAGAGCTATTCCTGTCATAATCCAAGGTATTTGAGGGTGAGTTGTTCCTGAGTGGGCAAAATGCATTAGCATTACAAAAGACCTGCTCCCGGCGGAAATTAAAAGTGATAAAATACTACTGCCTAAATGATATTGGTACAGCTATCTGTCTTTTTTGGACTCTCCTTGGAAATTTGTTGTTTCCTATGAGGAATGCGTTTATGACGGCCTGAACCTCAACATTTACGACTAAGACGCCTCTTTCCAAGTTTGACACCCTCACAGAGTTTCTGTCTGTACATCTTTCTATATCTCTTTTTAAATGACTTCTGTGAGGCAGTTGCACAGGTATGTGTGTGTTACTGGGGATGATTGTTTCTCCTAGCTAGCCCATTTGACACACCCATGCAGGCTTCGGTGTCTCTCACCCACCCCACAAACTCCTTTATGGGTTGTTATCATTATTTTTTAAATTTTTCTCTTTAAAAAATTCCACAGAAACAGATAGCCCTGAATAACTTGGAAGCTAAACCTGGGAACAGTGGGAAGAGTAAATAATTTCTATAAGGCCTGGCATACCCTGGTCATTATGACTTCTGCATCTACCACCTACTGCCAACCTGCTCTAAGTTGTCATTATTCATTAGAACTAGAATTTGTGGCTAAGTATTCACTGTTTTAAAATATATATTCATTACTTTCCTTTTATAAGATGACAAATACAATATATGCACAAACAGCAGAAATTAAATTCGTTTTTCTTTATGCCATGCAACCAAAGCATCTGTCATAAATGTATTTTCAGGGATATAGGAAGGATTTTTCTCTTAGGTTCATACTCTGCATTAACTTCGCCACAAACACTTCACTGGGGTAGCTGCCATTATTAGAAATCACAGCGTCTCTTGGATGCCTGGTGCCTATTGCACATTTGTACTTTAAAAAAAAAAAAAAGGACAGCATGCCATCTACTGTTTTCAGCCTTTTGACAGAAAACATTGGAAGTCTGCCCTTGAAATGCAATATGCTGTTCTTTATCCAGCCAGGTCTCAAGAATGCCTAGAGTGGCAACAATGAAGTACTGCTGTCTCCACATTTGTAAAGCCAAGAATTGAAAGCTAGAATGTGGAGGCATATATTACAGGTGCTAAACTGAAAAATAAACCTTGATGATCAATAGTGTGCAGTTCTGCAGCACTAAATAACGAAAATGTGCTTCTTCCACTGTGGGCTAAAATTTGTTGTTGTTGTGTGCTTTCAGGTTATTTCTGACTTGTGACAACATTGAGGTGAATTTATCATGGTGTTTTTTTGGCATGATTTAGAGGAAGTTTTCCCTTGTCTCCTTCTAAGGCTAGGAGAATGTGACTTTTCCAAGGCCACCAAGTGGTTTTCTATAGTTAAAGTGGGTCATTGAGCCCTGGTCTCCTGGAGTCCCAGTCTAACATTCTAACCACTACATCATACAAAGGGCCTGAACAGACAGGCCAAAATAAAGCTGCTTTGGGTCACTTTGGGGGTATGCTCTTTAAATGCTGCATGCATCCCAAAGAGACCAGATGCTGTGCCAAAGCCATGCTCCAGTCCTAAGGACTGGAGTACGGCCTTGGAGCAGCTTCTGGCCTCTTAAAATGTGGGTGTCATTTAAACAGCATACCTCTAAAGTGACCTGAAGCAGCTTTATTTTGGCCTGTCTGCTCCGGCCCTAACATCAGCAAAATCTTAGTCAGTAGTCCCAATTACAGTGAACTTGTTCAATCAGTAGGGTTTACACAAAAGCCGACTATGCAGAAACTGACTGAATGGGTCCATTCTAGTTGAGACTAGAATTAGATGCAAAAGTAGATAAAATACTTAGTGTTGTTTTTTTTGAGTCAGTAAAATAAAGTAAGCGTCCCTTCATCAAACCTGATTTAGAAATATATGTTGACCAAGGTACAGACAAACTTTCTTCCAAAGTACACTGACCTAGATCCAATTGCTAGTCCAAACTAGAGAGTACCCACTGAATCAACTATTGAAGTCATCACTTATGTAAATCCATTAATTAGATACATCTACCCTAATGGGGACTACCAACTGGATTTAGAACATATTGGGTAACTCATACATAAAATAGGCACAGCAAAATGCTAGGTGAAATCCACACACTTGATAACTGAATTGTATAAACAGCAAAGCTTCAAGGTACAACAGTTCTTACTTGATTTTTCACTTCATACGATATGCTGGGAATTACATGTGAATGTTCTGTCATGTAAACAACAGAAAATGCATTACACTTGTCCCTCCACATTTGCTGGGGTTACGGGTGCAGGATCCCCATGAAAGTGGAAAAATCACAAATAACAATAACACTATGTCTTTAACCTGGGAGAATACCTCTCTATAAATCTCTAGATCCTCCAGTGTAACTCTATGGTCAACCTCTGCTAGACATTGACCATAGAATTGCACTGGAGGAGCTAGAAATGACCAGTGGAGTGTTCCCTCTAGGAATCTCTAGGTCCTTCAGTGCGACTTTCAGTTAAAGTTGACCATACAGTTGCAGTGGAGGACCTAGATGTTCCTAGAGATTAATAATATCTGTGAATAATCCAGGCACAGTACAAGGTGTTGCTTATGACCTTTAAAAGCCCTAAATGGCTTGGGTCCAACCTATCTTTGGGATCGCCTCCTTCCGTACAACGCACCCCGCGCACTTAGGTCCTCTGGGAGGTATTTATTACAGCCTATAAAAACTAAGCTGTCTGCTACCAAGCAGAGGACCTTCTCCATCATATTACCAGCTTAAACAGTTTTAAAAAGGGTGTCAAGACTGTTTTCTTCTGGTAGTCCTTTCCCAAATAGATAAACTGCCACTAAATTGGAACCCATCACCTCTCTGAATCTGCTATAGTCACTGTTTATTGTTTATTTTAAGGTATGTTTTAAAATTGCTAATTGTTTAATTTTTATTTTAGGGGGAGTGTGGGATACTGGCATTTGGGACTGTACAATTTTAATTTGTAAGCCACCCCGGTTGTCTCTGAAAAAGAGGCGAGATATAAATTTTAAAAATATTATTTATTTATTATAATCTAAGCCACAACAGTCAAAGCTGCAAATGTGGAGGGATGAGTGTATTTTCTTACACAGAGAAATGTAACATATGAGGGAAAAAGAATGCTTACTTACCTTTCTCCAAAATACCACAAAGGCATGATAAACATGCCAAAAGCCATATTTTTACTTACTAATAACTGATCAAAAAAACTAAAGAAGCAGCCCTGTATGGAGTCAGACCATTATCCACATATTACCGCACTACACTCTTGTAGTGCTGCTCTTCCACTTTTATTGCTCTGGCTGCCTCCTGTTGCATTCTGAGGCTTGTAGTTCAGTGAGGCCTAAGAGCTCTCTGGCTGAGAATTCTAAATCCCCCTCCTTATACTGCAAATGCCAGAATGCAACAGGAGGCATCCAGATCAGTTAAAGTGGAATAGCAGCACTATAAGAGTATAGTGCAGTAATCTAGCAAATCTAGATCACAAATTGTCTGGTTCACTGATCCAATCCAGCCAATCCATGGGTTCTCCAGTTGTGCCACTCCTTCCCTTAAACTCTACTCTCTCAAAAGGGACTTGAGGCAGGAGAGAGTCAAGAGTCAGATGAAGGAGAGAAAATGCAGAACAACAGAGGAATCTGTACCCCAGAGAAGGTTGGGAAACAGGCTTTCTGCTTGAGCACCCACTAGAAAAGACTCTAATCCAATCTCCCTGGAGATGTTCCAGATGAATTACTGGGCCTTCTGGAGGCAAAACTTGTAGTCTACTACAAGTATTTGGCCTGTTGGTACCTATACATGTCTTAGTAGCAAGGAGGACTACTGGGAACTAAAGAATCCTAGAACTCTGTGCATGAAGGTGCCATGAGTGGTTTTTATACAACTCAAATTTGCCTGTACAACCAGTCACTACAGTAATTGCAGAAAAACGATGAAATAAGTATAATACAGAAGAAGAAGAGTCTGTAAATCACTCCCTATTTGTTTCAAACCTCATCTATCAATAAATGTTACAAAGGACCAAAACGAATCGAGTTTATATAATTTCTGTCAAACTGAGTTTAAAATCTGGGTTAATAATTTGTTCCAATAATCTCTTATAGAGATAACATTTACAGACATGTATTCATTCATGAAATATTTCTCATTTAGCTGCCAGTCTATTAAAAAAAAATCGAACCAAGGCATTACTAAATTAGTTATTTTAAAAAAAATACACCAGAACTCTAAATATTTTTAAGAGTTGGTTTCATACAGAACAGAGACTTTTCTTGCCATTTTACCAACACAGCCCAGACAAAACTGAACAACTATGTTGCCAAAAATCAAAAGGCAAGCTTCTACTGGCTTTAGTTAAACAACTGATACTTGCCAAAAGGTATTTTAAAACAAGACAAGCCACATTTTGGCATGAAAAATTACACAGCATATACTCATAATAAAATCTTATGTGGCTGGTTAGATCATGTCCAAATGTATATCAAGTTATGCATTCTAGAAGAATGATATCTCAGTTCTCTGAATAAGGCTTAATGGGTCAGGTATTGCAGGAATGAATATTTAAGCACTGAAAGACAGAACTCTTCTAGACTAAGAAACAATGTACTTGAATGTCAGGAATAGGTTGCATGCCTCACATAGGGGCTGTGAACACCGGCATCTTTGGCCAGGTTGGGGGTGGAGTCTGGGCGTAGCATCTACACAACACATGCCTCAGCTCCACCACCAGGCTTGTGTGATGCTGCACACTGAAACACATGGCACGCAGCATCACTGGCCTCCTCTGGCGCTGCATCTGCATGAGGCAGCTCCAAAGAGCACCGTAAAGATGCGGTGGTGCGGCTATCGCACCCTTTGCAGAGTGCAAAAAGGAGCCACTTTTTGCAGCTCCTTTTGTGCCCTGTAAAGGCCACATCGGAACTGCAGCATGTGGTTGCTGCAGCCCCAATCTGTCTGCACAGCCCGACAGTATGTAAGACATAGAACACTCAAACCAAATAAGATGCATTACACTGCACCAACATAGTATTTAACACTATATACTCATGTACAAGTCTAGAAATGTTAGTCAAAAAATTGACCTAAAAACCCAAGTCAACGTACTACCCATGGATCAATGTAAATACTGTATCTCTCATACAAAAAAGAATCATTCCCCAATGAAAGGCAACAGTGTAATCTGCCCTGGGAGCACTGACCCCTCTGTACTCTCTCATCCATCCAGCCCTTAGGTGGGTTACAGACCGCCATTAAAGTACGTGCGGAGCGCGTACTAGGGTTAGGAAGGGGCAGTGCTTCCGCACCCCCCTAACCCTAGCACGCGCTCTGCGTGCACAAAATGGCGGCAGCCGATCCACACGGCTGCCGTCATGATGGCGTCACGAACGCGCCGCCTCCAAACGAGGCGCTGTGGACATGACGCCATCGCTCCGTGCGAGGGCGTTTTTAGGCGGAGCAGGAAGGAGCTCCGAAATGGAGCTCCTTCCTGGTTTGCGTCGCTGGTGCAGCCGTGTGAAGGCTGCACCAGCGACGCAAATCAGAAAGGGGCCGAGTGGCTCCTTTCTGGGAGTCCCCGCTGCCGTTAGGATGTCCTTGAGGCTTGAAGCCCCAAAGACACCCCTTTCCAGGCTGTGGGAAAGCGGCCTTTTGCCGCTTCCCTGCGGCCCAGAAAGCAGCGGATCAGGGACTCAGCGGTTGCCGTTCTGGCCGCTGAGGCCCTGATACACCGGGGAAAGGCGGCCTGTAACACACCTTAGTTTCAGCACAAATAGTTATGCCTACTGGAATTTTGTAAGTTCCTTGGCATTGTTTTCCTTTGCTTCATCCTTTACATCCTTTGTTAAATACCTCAAGGTTTTACCATCAACTTACCCATGGGTCATATCAAAATCTGTAATTCCCCCCTTGACTTATACATGAGGTCAATTTATGGTCGAGCATATATGGCAAATTGCACCACTCACCTAAGCTTAGAACATAATTGCTATTAAGTCTACAGAAACATAATTCATTCTTAAAACACAGAGCAGGGTTCTGGGGAGCAGGGGAAAAAAGAACCAGAACAGTCAAAAAATCAGTTAACTCTGCAACAATTCTTTTTTTTTACTACACACCAACAAGTGACAGGATACTGTTTATCTCCGGAATCCTGGGTCACTCTGCTTTGCTGCATGAAACAGATTCATAAACAGAATTGAACTGGTTAATTTGTATCTCTCATCACCAGAAATCCAGAGTGATGATCAAGAGACCTCACTGAATTGGCTAAAAATGTGTTACCAAACCAAAATATATTTCTAATTTGAAGAGATTAGTATCCTCCTCCCTGCCTGATTATGTGAATGGATCCATTTCACAAACATTCATCTGATGGGTGCTCAAAAGTATTTCATATTAAAACTCAAGGCCCAAATATCCATCATGCCTCCACATGTCATCATAAACACAATGGACCTAGCAGTTTCACTGCAGTCTATGCCCATGAATAAGCCTTCCTGCCTTTCTTCTATTGCCTAAGAGAGTGAGGACAATATCACACGACGGGTTTTGCAGCTCCAATCTGAAGTCACTCCTGATCCAAACATGTGAATTCACATTAAAACCAGATGTATTATCACACAAGATTTCTTTCTATGGGGGTCGTTCTGAGGCAGATCCAAAGTTAATCCAAAGTGACTCCTGATTTTGGTGAATTTGGAAACAAGCGAATTCACAAAAATTGTTTCCAAGCTCACTTCGCTTTCAATCCGAATTGTTCTGGTGTGGAATGCAACTTTGCTTCGGCCCTGGTACACCCCCTCAAACCTTCAAGGTGGCAAATTTCCCATGATGCAGTGCTGCAATTTTGCTCCATTTGCTTCCGGTGCTCCTTCAAGAATGGAGATGGGAGTAATGGAGGGGGCAATCGGAGGTTGGGGGGAAAGATGGTGGCAACGGAGGGGAGGATCGGAGGCTGAGGGAAGAGGTGACGGGGAGAGGAATAACCCGGTTTGGCACCGTTTTAACTCTTTCTTTGGCTCAAGGCTATGAATTCTGGGAGTTGGAGTTTGTTGCTATGCTCTGGGCCCCACAACATACTCCAGCTCCCAGAAATCCATAGCCTTGAGCCAAGAATGCCAGAACAAACTCCAACTCCCAGAATTCCATAGCCTTGAGTCAAGGACCCCACAACAAACTCCAGCTCCCAGAATTCCATAGCCTGGAGATGGGAGCAACAGAGGGGGCGATCTGAGGCTGGAAGGAGAGGTGACAGAAACAATTCATGTGAGGGTTGCATTCACATGAACCAGGAACCAGGAAGTGGCCCCCTTCTTCACCCCAGAAGTGCAAAGGTTCACAATGCATTCAGAGCCCCATCGAGCATGCGCAAAGGTACCAATTCAAATTGTTGAATCTGCATGGTATGTACTGCTGTGATAATTTAATGTGCGCTCACTCCACTTTGACTCAGGAATGACCACAATTTCGCACTTCACGTGAGATAATTCATCACATGAATTGCCTTGGATTCAAATTGACTCTGCTTCCTCTTGACTTCGAATTGGCTTTGGATTTTAGTTCAAATTTCATGTGTGATAAACTCCTGAGTAACCAGCAAAGTGATAAACTGCAAGCAATGGTCATTGGTATGACCTTCACAAGGAACAAGATTAGAGGTAAGGAATAATTTTGTGGTGATGCACATGATAATATTAGGGGCATAGACACATCCCTTGGAACCATCAATTTTCCAGTTTTCTATCCCTAAACTAGGTCATTAAGTTATTGTGAGGGGGGTGCAGAAGACATTTCTTTGAAAATTAGGCAATGGAAGAGATTTATGCTGGGCACTATGGCTGGGAGCAGGCTTCATTCCTTTGCCCAACCCTGCACATGGTAAGATTAGAAATCCCCTCCTCCTCCTTGCTGTGCACATCTGCAAACCAGAGAACCAGGATGCAATTTCTTTTCCAGCATGTCCCTGCGTATTGTTATAAACCATGCTACCAAGCTAGTTCAAGAAAATCACTCTACTTTCTCCTAGCACGTCTGAGAAATGGGGCAGTAGGGAAGATCCTGGAAACCACAGTGAGCTTTAAACTAATCCATTTCAGAGTCTAATCTTATGCAGCTGGGGAGAGACTCCACAGACCCAATGCCCAACAACACCCTCCCATTTTTCACATTTTTCCCCAATAATTTACTTGTAGATTTGCTGTGACAATTCTACTTATATTAGTGAAACTGCAAAAGAGCCTCAAGTGAACCTGCATGCTGTTCCCTTGGCTACCATAAGACAAATAATGAACATTAACTTCTGAGTTGGTTAATTATTTGCTTAACTAGTCTTCAAAATGAACAAAGTGGAGAAGTCCCAGATTCAGTAATTAAGTGTTTGTTTCTGTTTCAGCTAGATAAACTAAAACCATATCCCAAAAGATTTGCAGGTTTATATTTGGTAGCTGGAATGCAACACCACTACGAGAAATCTTCTAATACACTGAATCAAGCCAAAAGTGTCTGTATTTTCTAAATCCAATTTAGACATATTTCTAGTAGTGTTTCTTTGTGATTATGTGGCTTTTAAAAAAAATTCACAATTATATTTCTATAAAGATAAAAATACTAAACCAAAAGAAGCGCCTTTCTGTCTATCATCTATTACACAGGCCTGAAAAACTGAGGGTCAGAAAACTGTTTTTAAGAAACGTATGCTGGTTTTATATGAATTTGCTGCTCTAAGTCCAAATATGACTTCAGTTTGCGCTATCACTGCACAGTTTTTTCACAACTTTCTTGGACATTTTTATGTTGTATTATGTGACTGAATGATCCTGTAAAGAATTATCAGGCAAAGGGTTAAAAAGGGGTTTAAGAGGCTGGACAGATGGGTGGCATCCAGCCGCCCTTTAATGGCCGCATCGGTGCTGCAGCAACCGCATGCTGTGCACCAATCTGGAGCTGGAAGAGCTCTAAAGGGCATCATAGCCACAGTGGCATGGCTTCCTGACACCCTTTTGGTGCAGCATCATCTAGATGCAGCACCAGGGCCGCACCATGATGTCACCCACCATCTAGAAGGGTGCGCAGCATCATGACATGATGGGGCGGAGTCACAACATCCAGCGTGTGGACATTGCAATGTGGTTCCACCTACAGGCCAGCACAATGTGCCAGTCTACAGAGCCCTAAAGTCTTCTAACATACTTTGAAACAAACAAACAAAAAATCAATTGAAAAACACTAAAAGAAATCACATTTGGACATCAGCGTCTGCACTTAATCAAAGCTGAATTTATAAAAATACTGAATTTATCAAAGAACTATGTATGATATAACTTTTATTATCTTTTATTCAAATTCAGCAATCAAAAATACATTAAACACCTACAGTACTGAACTATGATTTTTATCACAGGCCTGCATTATTTATCCATTTATCGGCTCTTGCAGTCACAGCAGCTTTAATGTAAAAGGTAATCACAATCTATCTGGGGAAGGTCTTTATAATGTGAAGTAGATCAACAAGGATTGTTTAAACAATGGAATAAGAATATAACTGACTCCTCCCTGTCCTAAATTGTACTGCATATATAAAGAATGTGGTGGTAGTGAGGTAGTAATAATAGATTTTTATGTGGAAAAATGAGTTTACATAACTTTCAATACTCAAATTCCAGGGATCAGAATTATTTAAGGCTTTTGCAGCTGGCTCTGGATGATGGATCTATCAGTTTTTACAAAGAAAATCAAAGTAGATCCCAGAAACTTGAAATTTGTACTCCTACAGCTTAACACATTTTTTGTAATGAAATCTTGTAATAATTAAACTGCATTACTGAAAGTTCAAGTAAAGTCAGATTCCCTTATGAGTTTGTGATCATGTGTTTGTTAGTCTTGCATTTTTCTTTTTCCTCGCTTCTCTCTTTTGATGAACACATTATTCAAGTATATACTTTGTCTTATATTTATACATACTTTGTATCAATTTTTAAAGGACTAAATTGAATTGTAGCCACAACTAGAGTTAATAGGAGATGTAATTACTATTTACATAAATCCCATTGATTTCAATGTGTCTGTTCTAGTTGGGATTTGGTCCAGAGTTCTCATGATAGCACAATTAGACATTTACAAGATGGTCTCCCTATTATAAATTGGTTTCACTATCTGTATACAGTCCAGTTTCCAGACTGTGTGTTAACAGCTTTAGCAGGAAGACCTATTAATAAACCAATTAAGTTATCACAGCTAACATGGCACCTTTTGACAAGACTCGAAGGGAAAATGTAAAATAACTTCAGGTAATTTATTTTCAACTTTTTTATTTTCACTTTTTTAAAAGCACCTGTCATAGACAATGTGGAATTAATTTCATCCAGGAAAATAATCAAGCTGCTGGAAGAGTTAAAGAGCGCTTTATCACTTCTCTGGCAACCTGCTATGAGCCTCTTGCAGGTGCACAAACTAATGCAAAGGGCTGGTGGTGGAGGGACAGAGAAAAACTTGGAAACATTTTTTTCCTTTGAAAGTGTGGTGGCTGCAGGCCATGCTGGCTTGGCAATTCTCAGAGTTGTGGTCCAAAAAGGAAATGTAGCAAGCTCTCGGACAGACTAACACATTTTTTAAATTGCTTTTTCATTAGGCATGCAGATGGCCACTAGAGGAAACTGGTAGCTAGACAGCCCTTCAGTTTGATCCTGAAGAGCTCTTCTTTAACCCCAGTACTATGTTATGGGGATGAGTCTGAATAGGCCTTCAGTTAAGACATTCTACTTACATCTGTGGTTCAGTCAAGAGGAAGAAAATGGATTTAACTAACCACAAGTCCTTGAAATGGCTTAAATCAGATAAACTGTGGTTCGTTTTAAATATGGTGTGTCTGAGCCATGTACAATCCTGACTAATTCCCACAAACCATATCACAGTTTGCAAAAGTTTGGACATTTTAATAAATTGCAATTAGCTGAAAACAAGAAATGAATGTGTCTGAACTCTTCCTTGCAGATGTACAGGGAGGGAGGGCATACTTCTCCTGTAGTACTAAACATGAATCACAAAAATAGGGAGCCCTTTATCCTCTATATGTTTTGCACTTTGACTCCAGAAGACCCAGGCAGAATGGGCAATGATCAGGGGTTATGAGAACTGTGGATGAAAACATTTGAGAGGCCAAAGAGTTCCCACCCCTGAGATAAACTTTGGCCCTATACAGACAGACCAAAATAAAGCTGCTTCAGGTCACTGAGGTATGGTGTTTCAATGATGCATGTGTCCTAAGAGTCTGGAAGCTGCACCAAAGCTGCATTCCAGTCCTTAGTACTGGAGCATGGCTTTGGTGCGGCTTCTGGACTCTTGGGATGCATGCATCATTGAAACAACATACCTCCAAAGTGACCTGAAGCAGCTTTATTTTGGCCTGTCTGTATCCGTTCACATTACATCTATATACAATTTACAAGCCTACAAATGAAGTAGTAGGTTGTCAATCAATAATAATTCAATTGACATCAGCCTGGCACTTCTAATTTGCTTTTATGTATTTGATACATACTTTATACAATAAAATCCATAAGAAAACTGGGAGGGGGGATTAACATTACAGAGGTGAGCCCTTTTATCTACTCAGTGTAGACAGAGCTTGTCTACACTTGGGAAAGACGCCAAACTCACCCCAAAGCTGATGCTGGCAGTCGTCATGACATACGGCTACTTCTGGGGAGATACCATGATTTCTGAACCTTAACCAAACTTTGCTCCAAACTAATCAAATTTGTGGGGAAAGCCCAGTGTTTCCCAGAAACCCTGGAGTGACCTTAGGTTCTTCTGGCATGTGGACAGTTGGATTGTGTCCAACTGAGTCCAATCTATTGTCCACATGCCAAGAGGCATACCATTCCCCTATCCAACACTAAACAATGTGGGGAAAGAGGATGGCATGTTTTTGGAATCACTGTAGCTGTTTACTCATAGTCAGAGGTTCAATGTCAAGCCTGTCCAGTGTGCCATCACTTCTGCTGAGGTCAAAACGAAGCACCCCTGCAGTCAATGAGGAGCGGGGGTAGAGTGACCTCCCCCTTGTTGCCCACATGACAAGGTGCCCCATTCTGACCTCTGCAGCAGCAATGGCACACTGGCAAGATCTCGCAGGGACATACTGCCCATGAGGAAGTGGCAGCGTTAGCGGCAGCAATGAAGGGGACAGGCTAGTGGAACTGATGCAATGCAGGCCCAGCTGGCTCATGTGCACAACGATGCAGAATCACATCAGATTTGTCCCAGTGTGTGTGGTCACTATGATTGTTATGAGGCCAGTCTGGGAAATAATGTTCTGGATGGGCCCTGGATTAAGCTGCCAGTATAGACATGCCCAAGGAAACAGTTCCTTGCTTATTGTTAGAACTGCAGCCTGAATTTCCCTATAATAAAATTAGAAGGTTTAGTAGATTTATATACCATTTTTAGCCTGCATCCTCCAAGTGGCTACAGCTACATTACAAACTCCATGACCACACTAAAAGCCATACATTTGATACAACAGAAACCCAGCTTAGCATGATACTGTCTTTACCTGCCCTGACTTCTTCCTGACAATTGGTGGTAGGTGGCCCTGCAGTGTCACACAAGACAGTCTACTCCAAGCATGAAAAGGCATCAATTTTGCCCCCTCCCCCACCTCCATTTCTTCCCAGCATTAATGTTAGTCACCATAGATAAGTTTTTCAACAGTGCAATGCTATTATATGTGTTGCTGGAAATAAGACCCCTGTGCTCATATGCATGTGTCATTTCCTATATTTAAAACTATAAATGCATGAACTCATCTGAAAGAGAGGGAGGTCATCATTCAGTATAAGGCAGCTTAGCCATTTCACCTTTCAACACCCTTCCACTGTTTGCTTTCCTTTTCATTTTGCAAGTGTGGTTTTCTGTCTATGATACATATTTTACTTCTCTCTGGTTTACTCATTACTTTATTGACTTTCTTTGCCTTTAAGGATAAACCTTCCTGATTCTTAATTCTTGTTTTGAAAACCTTTTTAGCAAGGGCATTTTAAAAAAAAAGCAGTGGTCAGGAAAAATACTAGAACTCATTTTTGTCTTTGAGTGTCAGTGTCAGAAAGTATGTTCTTACAGCTGGTGGGTGGGGAGAAAGCTAGGTTGATGGAGTAGGGGAAGTACACTTCTAAAAGGTAACTGTGGTAGATGTATGGATCTGTAGAGAGATGGGAAAGTGGGACTCACTAAAATCATTATTGTGGGGGGGGGATATAATCTGAATATAAGACCCACCTATTTTTATATTAATATTCAGCCATGTCCTTATGTGAGCTACATTTGGATAATTTCCCAGAGCTTGCAAAGTTATTTTTGGGCTACAGCTCCCAAATTCTAGTTGCCATGCTGTTTGAAGAATTTTGAGACCTATATTCCACACATAACTTTCCCAACCTCTGCCATCTGTAAACTCCTTAAAGTTTTGGTCCTGTTAAACTAAACCACTGTTTTGTTTTATGTTCAAAACAGAAAATCAGTTTAATTTTGGTTTAATAACTATGGCCTGTTACAGACAGGCCAAAATAAAGCTGCTTCGGGTCTCTTTGGAGGTACGCTATTTAAATGATGCATGGGCCCTAAGAGTCCGGAGGTCGCACCAAAGCCACACTCCATTCCTAAGCACTGGAGTGCAGCTTTGGTGCAGCTTCTGGATTCTTAGGATGTGTGCATCATTTAAACAGCATACCTCCAAAGAGACCCGAAGCAGCTTTATTCTGGCAGTCTGTAACAGGCCTATGCTATGAAAACAAGATCAAACAAAGGTTTCAAATCACCATCAGTAAAGCTGTATCAAACTTAGATTACTTTAACCAGGATCTATGTGCTGGGGTGGGGGTGGGAGAGATAAATATTCAGGCCAAATACTCTATGATTTAGGAATTCAAGGTTGTTATATGTGAACCAGATCTAAAATATAACCATGGCAAAAATAGTTTCTCTTCATTCAGGGAGTCTGCCTTAAATGTTTCACTGATTCCAATCAAATTTACTTAGCAGTAAACCCTACATATGGCAGTGAGACATACTACTAAGTATTCTTTAAATTGCAACATTGGTGGATACGACAAGACAAAAAGGGGGAAGAAAAAGAAAAGGTCACCCTCTTTGCTTCATTGCTTTACTTTAGGACTTCAGGGAAAGTATTATTATTATTATTTATGGTATTTTTATCCTGCCCTTCAGCCCTAAAGGCTATCAGAGCAGCTTACAATTCTTATTTAAAGTAGATGGTTCTTTGCCCTCAGGCTTACAATCTAAAAAGACACGACACAAAAGGAGAAGGGAATGGTGGTGCGGAAAGGGATGAAGTCCAGTGGTTCTTCTCTCCCTCTGATGCCTGGACCAAGGCAGATGGACTGGAGAGAGGGCTCTTCACAAAGTAATGACAAAGCTGTCTGAATGCTGACCATTCTGAACCATACATCCAAAATGGGAGAAAGAGAAAAATTAATACTATCACTTGCCCGCCAAAAAATAACTTACCACCAAAATTGAAACATATCTAGAACATACTAGAAAGAGAGGGACATGTTTCATTTTGGTAACCAATGCTATAGAGAAAACCTCTTCCCAGAAGTTCCCATTTAAAGCAATTGTTAGGAGGTCTTTTAGAATATCTTAGAAACGTAATTAACACAAGTAATGAAATTATGAAATCTGAAGCATTTTCTCTTGAGCCTAAAGGACAGTAAGATCTGCTGTGACAAGCCTCACAAAAAGCCAATATGACAAAGTAGTTCATGGTGGCCAGGACTTGTCATATTCAAGTTCAAGACCCTGCTGAGCCAAGAAATTCATAGGTGGCTTTGAGATAGTCTTTTTCAACTGCATAGGGTAGTTGTGAGAATAAATCAGGGAATGAGAAAAACAATGTACACAACAATGTACACAATGGAAGAAAGATGAGTTACAGTCTTTAGAATATGATTTAGAATAGAGTAAATATTTAAAAGCACTTCAAGAACAATACTTGAGCAACATATTGGTGGTAGTTTATGCTTTTCAGCTGCCCCAGACATCCACTTAAAAGTGTTTCACTTTCCTTTGACTGAAACAAAACATGCCCTTGGGGAGACAGATAAAAGGTAGCTAGGGGCTGCAATAGGTTTGCTCTAAATAGCTTGATTATACTGCTCATACTAGGAAAAATAGCCAGGAAGAACACCTGCTTGAATGCATTCTTCAACAGCCAGTGCAAAATCTCACTGCTTTAAACACTTGTGGCCATTCATTCATTCAGTTTTAAGGCTTCCCTCCCCCAACAAACCTGACCTATTTAGCTCCCAATTCTCAACTGGTGCTCAACAAGAGAAACTTGTTTCCTAAACCTTTTGCAAGTTAAGTGATCTTGGCTGTGCCTCCATAGGTGGCATTAATTCTGAGAACATGGTGCAATAGATCTGGCCCATTTGCTTGGCAATGAGTGCCACAATGGTAAAACAAGTGCAGATACTTTTGTGTGTTTCCTGTTTCATTCATCTCAAACACTGGGATGCCACACACAAAATCTTTCTGTCAAACAGAGGATTTGAACTGCTTAGTGTATGAAACAAATCCTTTATCAAGTTTAGTGAAATTTAATAAAGATCAAATAATGCACCAAAACAGCAAATTGTTCATGTTTGGCCCGCTCATGACTATTGCTTCTCGGCATTTTGGCTAAGATCAAGTGTGTGTGACTATACAGGTATTAGCTGAAGTATATCTACTGCTGCTTGAATTCATAACTAGTATCCCACAAAGGGACCTGGGATCTTCCTTTTTTCATGCCTCTCTTCTCTTTTATCTTAGAAATCTTACTACAGTAGTAGTATCTCAGACAGCCCTGTCCCATTTTTCTGGCTTTAGGGCTCTAAGCAGCAGTACCTTGGCCCTTGCTTCTTTCCCAGTTTTCCCCTATCTCTCATAATACTGCCTAAAAGAGCTGCCTCATGTCATGTTTTCAGGACAAGTAATACAAAGCCATCCACTGTTGCTGTAGAGAGGTCTGGAGTAACAGGAGCAAAAGGTTAGTTTTTTAAAAAAAATTCTGGGAGAATATGGTAGGTTCAGTGCTGAACTGGGTGTATGTCATCCAGATGGGTGTATGTCATCCAGATGGGTGTATGTCATCCAGATGGGTGTATGTCATCCAGGGTGTATGTCATCAGAACCAAGGACTGGGCCTGCATCTTTCATACATGCTGGGAGAATGGGTGGAGGCTGTGTTATTTGGCCCATGTGGACATGGCCTGAGTGACAGTGTGGATTGTATGGTGGAAAGTGAATGTGCTTATAATCAAGATGGGTGGTGGGAGTGAGAGGAGGTAAGTCTTGTGATGAGAGTGAAGACAAGAGAGCCACCCCACCCCACCCCATTTGCTTCTAGTGACCCCACACCCTTGGTCTGGGATTTTTATTTGAAACTTGGTGCTGAGTCATTGGGCACCATTTTCCAAAGAATTATGCTGTCATAGACAGACAAACATACTCATTATTATAGATATAAAACCCCACTTCTACCGTAGTCACTAATCTCACAGTACACATCAAAACAATGCAAAACAATGCAACAATGCAAACTTACCTATTTTTGCTTATTAAAGTGTATTTCAATCAATAGATTCTTCAATTTTTTATTTTTTTAATAAAACAGAAGCCAAATTGTTTTGTGAACTTGTTTTGGCAGATTTTTCTATCTAGTGTTCTCATCTTAACATCAGGTATTTGTTTCAGTTGGCTAACTGAACTACAATGATCTTTGGGTTAATGTCACAGAACAAGGGATCCGTTGTCACCAGGCAGGAAAGCTGGTCTATTTTATCAGCATTCAGCAGATCCTTAGTGTTAGAATACTTCTGTAATATTGTTTTTGCCATTTCATCCCAATTAAAGTGAGCAGCCTTGCCTTCCTTTAATATGGGGATAAGATAAACAGGCATAAATGGCTAAAATTACATACGTGCAGGACAAGTGTATTTGCTTCAAATCTTTTCATGAACATAGTGAGCCAGATCTTGACAGAAAGAGACTTGGTGATGCTTGTTCATATGGGGGAGCATGAAGTTTAGCAACAACCCATTTATATTTAGTATGTTAAACTGTGCACTATCCAATTACTTATACAAATAAATAGGTTTTGGAATTAGTTATGTAGCCCTTTGATTATCAGTTTATTGGTAAACAATACACATCAAAATATGCGTGAAAGCCACATGAACAGAAGAGGTGATATAGGGAAAGTAATATCAAACAGCACCTTCTGATTTATTGAAATAAATTATCTCATTAGCCTTGACCTGTAGCTCACTGCAATGAGCGAAGCACTAGTTTTATTTTCATTTCCGAAGGTTTTGCATCATTTCATTTCTGTGAAGTAATTGCTGGTTGCTCATCAAAGTCTCCCCTAATTAGATGTCATGGGGGGGAGGGGGAACCAGGACTACTTACACAACTAATTCCAAGTGTTTTGCTTATGTGCCACCCACTCAAAAAATCCTGACCACAAGCCTGCAAACTTTATTATTGTGAATGCAGGGTCCTTCATTAAAAGAATTTCTGATTTCTGGGGACTATTCCAATATTAATTAATGCATAAAGTAGAAAGCACAAAAATAGGTCCCTTTCTCTTCTCCATCTTATCTGGTCTACAATTTACAATGACCTATCCTATTGCAAACTCTATATACCTATAGTACAGTGGTTCTTCACTTTTTCTTTACCAGGGATTTCCTTTAAATATTTTTGTTGCCATGGACAATTCCCCCTGTCCCCAAACTTCACTCAAGATTTAAAACCCAAATAATATAACAACAACAAGTGTGCTGGTAGAAGTGCAAAGCATGACGGATCCTCTGCAAACCACAGTCAATTGCCCTGGAGTTTCAGTGGTGAGTGCCAAGTTTTTCTTCCAAACTCTATATTTCTAATGTCAGTGGTGAGGAGAGCTGTCAGATCTTTTGGTTGCTTGCCCACCTGGTCTCTCCCTCACCTGCCCACTCTTTCTTTCCCTCCCTCCTTTTCCCATTTTTGTCTCTTCTCCTGATGAATATGGAGGGGGGATGTTAAAGCATTTATTTTGCAAGCAACCATGAAGAGAGTTTCTAGGTTTGTGGCATTTTCTTAAGGGCTGGTTTTGCTGGGATGCATCTTCCCCCTGTCCCCCCCCCCTTATTCTCTCACCCTTTCTGATCTCTCCTCCACACAGAACTTAACAAAGAAATGTGTACCTGACCACTTTGCAAATACCAACACATTGCTTCAGGGGTCATGAACATGATAAAAGGGTGCTAAGTTTGAACCCATACATGAGAGCAGCATGGTGGTGAAGAAACATCTGTATCTTCTTTCCCCCTTTCAGTTACAAAGTTTAGGAACTTGAGTTCAAGGGTATAGGAGCAGTTGAGAGGGTGGGGGCAGTGGAAGAGGAGTTGTCATGAGGAAGTTTTAGCTGCCTCAGTCAAAGGCTGGAGACAAGTAGGGGTTTTGTTGGTAGTGTCAGTGAAGAGAGAATTTGCAGGAAAAGGTTGTCCCACCCCATTGTGTTGCCCCAAGTAGTTTTAGGTGTGCTGTCTTTCCTCTAGAAAGGAGAGGAGGGAGGGAGACACACACACACACACACACACAGAGAAGTGCACTGGCTGGCAGTCAGCCCAACTCTCACTCAACTGCGCAGACTATCCTTTGACTGAGGTGGAAAGGAGTAAGAGAGCTGAGTGTCATCTATGTATTGATGGCACTGCACCCCAAAATTCCAGATGACCTCTCCCAGCAGTTTCATGTTTATGTTGAATATTATGCGGCACAAATCAGAACCCTGCGGGAGCCCACAGGCCAATGGCCAGGTCATTAAGAAGGAGTACCCTAGCACCACTTCTGGGTTCGTCCCTCCAGGAAGGAATGGAGCCACTGTAAAACAGTACCTCCAAGTCCCATATCAGTGAGGCAGCCCAGAAGGATACCATAGTCAATGGTATTGAAAGCCATTGAGAGGTCCAGCAAAACTAACAACTAACATCCCCCTTGTCTGGTTCTCTGCATAGGTCATCTACCAAGGGGACCAAGGCTGTCTCTGTTCCATAGCCAGGCCTGAAACCAGATTGAAATGAATCTAGATAATACATTTAATCCAGAAACCTCTGGAGTTGGGAAGACACCACACATTCCAATACCTTGCCCAAAACTGGTAGGCTGACACCTGCTGATAATTATCCATTATAGTGGGAATTAGGAATGGTTTTTTCAACAAAGGCCCCATAACTGTCTATTTTAGGCAAGTTGGAATGCTGCATTGTTGTTGGGAGGCACTGACTACCCCTTTTACTCACTCAGTCAGTCTAACACGCATGTGGTGGCTCTCACCTGTCCAAGGATCCTGTCCATGTCACCAGGCTGCACGAATTGAAAAGTATCCGTTAATACTGGACAACTATCCACTACAACATCCAAGTCAGAGCAGATCTTCATCACCACCAACTCCATGGAGAACCAAGGGACTGTTTTGGCTCCTCTCCATAAGAGGGGATTCTCAGGAGCACTGTGTCCACTGCTCTGGCCACTTCCCCATTCCAAAAGCTGGTCAGAACTTGAACAGAATCTCCTGCCAAGGTGACAGGAAAATACCCAAGAGCCACCAGGAATCCATCCGGATCCTTAAGCCTCCTGAAACCTGACCAGATCTGTCCATGATCACAGAACCATTAGCTCTATCCATGACAACAGAACAGAGTCCCTCCACACCAAGACCACTATCACCCCACCCAGCACAAAAAACAAGGTCCAGGGTGTGCCCAGCAGCATGTGTAGAACCAGATACCATTTGGGATAATTTGGTGATGGAGGCCATGACATTCTGAGCCATTCCTGACAGGGCTGTCTCAGCATGGATGTCAAAGTCCCCCAACATTAGTAGCCACAGGGAATCCAACACCAACCCAGAGACCACCCCAGCTAGATCAGGAAGGGAGACTGTTCAGCAGTGGGGTGGTACACCAACAGAATCCCTCTTCTGTCCTGGCTACCCACTCAAAACCAGTACATTGTGGGAGGGGGCATCTAGTCAGTGAGATGGAATCACGATTGATCACTGCAACTCCATGTAGGTCTCACCTGCTGCTACACAGAGAATCCTGGTGGACAGAGTTGAGAGAGATTAACCACTCCCAGCCTCAACAACCAGGTCTCCGTAATACAGGTCAGGTTGGCAAGCTCATCTAGAATCAAATCCTGAATGGCACTTGTTTTTCCATTTCACTTCCATTCTATTATAAATACATATCTAAGGGCAACAAGAGGTGTTCACTTTCATTTCCATAGCAGCTTCATAGGTGCTCTGCACATGCTATTGAAAGACTGAAGACAGCCATGTGGAGACAAACATGGTCCAGGACTTATGAAGTCCTGGAAAGAGAATCTTAAAAGCTTCTGGAAATTGTAAGGTTTGTTTATTTTTGTTGGTTTTAAATCACTTTTCCAAGCTTCTTGATGATGCTCACCAAAGAATCCCTCAACTTGCTACTGGAAGACAAGAGAGGCAGATCTTTCTATATAGACTAATATGTACTAGAGACTGCGAAAATTCCTTTGCTGGATTACAGCTTCCAGCACACCCCAGGCAGTAGCCATGGTGGCTGTGGGATTCTGGAAGCTGTTGTCCAAACTTAATTTTTACAAGTTCTGATACATATATCTAAGGAAGGCTTCATATTTTACACTGAAGCAGGACCATATTGCCCCATTAATACACCCTATGGATGGGCAGGAACTTGCCTGTGAGGTGTAGAATGCTCCCAGAATCATGACTCATGGTCTAAATCCCATCGGCTCTAGCCTGAATAGCCAGTAGTAAGGGGGTGATGCGTACTGTAGTCTCTAAACAAGCAGGAGGGGTACTTGTTCTCAGGTAAGGTAGTGAAAGCAGGTAATTATGGGTACAACCAAGGGATCTCTAAGTATGCAGTAGCATCTCTGCTTCTTTCAAATGGCATCTCACAGGCATAATCCTTTAACTCTGAGTAAACTCTCCCATCCATGCCTTCAGGGGAATGTATTCAAATGCAGTACTGTCATATAAACTTTCAGATGGGATGTTCACATTTTCACAACACTTGCCCAATGAATCTTTCCTTCCACATCACAAAAAGAGAATTAGAATAAAAAACAGTGACTTTCTAGGTCAATCAAGTTGTGTTCACACCTGGGCAAGAAAGTGAGACCAGAAGGCTTCTTCTGCAAGCCAGAAATTCCCACTGCCTTTTTTCAAGTGTGTGTGTCTGGGGAGTGTGTGTGTGGGGGGGTTCTCTTGGAAGCCTCCAGGAGCAGTAATTCACCTTGTAAATAGGGCTGCCTGTGCTGTTTAGCGCGTGCTTGCGCACACACACACATATATATATCATTTAAAAAAACCATACAAGTGGTGTTTTTCACAGTCTGTGCAACTCTGGACCATGCTTTTTCCACAGTATTATATCAATGTATTATAAAAAGATGATAAGCAATATTTCAGAGTGCAATTCACAATGACCATAACTCTGGCAAACAGAGCTACTAAAAATGTGATTTAGGCCATCCAGGTGTCTAACCCACCACTAACTAGGGAATTCTATGAGTTTTAGCTCATCAAAAGTGACTTTTCAACCACTAAAAACGACTGGAGCATTTTTATGCACTACCAGCCCTGGGCTGTGCATTGCTGAGATTCAATTTGCCTTTCCATCCTGCTCAGTGACAAATGCTGTGTAACATGAAAGCGTGCACATTCTTGTTAGCAAAACCTGATCCAATTCAAATATCACCTACGTATTTCTGTCTCTGGAACTGAAAGAGCAACAACTATTTCTACTGCACTCCACCCAGGCTTTTATTGCAATGCTTCCTTTATTATTATTTCAGGACAGGCAGAGAGAGAGAGAGAGAGAGAGAGAGAGAGAGAGAAAAGGTGAAACAAATGCTCATTAACTTGCAGAGATTTTGGCTCAGGGACGAACTAAATAAATCTAATGGAAAAATCTAACACTCTCGTCCTGTTTATAGCTGCTCTGCTAGGCTTCACTCCATCCAATGTGAGAATAACTGCGTACTCTCCATTGAAAGAACTCATTACGCTTGTCTGTGTTGGCACAGATTCTTTTGCCCCATTGTTCTTGCTGGACTGTCACAAGAATCTGCTAAAATCAATGAAGAAATGACACCTAAAAATCTAACTTTTTTGTGACTAGTGGCACTGGATGCAGTGAAGAGAGAGCCAGCATGGTGTAGTGGTTTGAGTGTTGGAATACGACTCTAGACAGCAGGGTTCGATTCCCAACTCGGCCATGAAACCCTCTTGGGCAAGTCACATGCTCTCAGCCTCAGGGGAAAGCAATGGCAAACCTCCTCTGAAAAAATCTTGCCAATTTATGGATGCCACAAGCAACAAGCTTGGAAGGCACATGACAACAACAAAGTGAAGAGATGTCCATAGAATAAACCTCCTCTTCCCAAGGTACCAGAGGAGCAGGATGGCAGGTCTGGGCCCCACAGTCTAGGCAGCTTGGGGCACCCACTAAACATAGCAGTGCCTCTGAACGCATGGGGTACAGAGTGAAACACTGTTGTGGGAATGGGAATAGAAAAGTACCATGTAGGACAACTCAACTAAAATACAGTGGCTGCTCAGAAGTGCAGTAAGCAGGGACAATATCACAGCCATCCTAGACTTTCTGTGTTTATTACCACCTCCAGGGAAATAATTATAAATAGACAATATAATATAAGCATGGGAAGTGTGACAGCTCACAATGGAATACCTGAAAAAGTTTCCAGGTTCAGTCTCTGGCATCTCTGAAAAAGAAACCTGAACAAAACCTTGGAGAGCAGCTGACAGTTACTGTAGAGGCTAATGTTGAGCTTGATGAACCAATGCTCTGACTCATTAGAAGGTCAGCTCCTCTTAAGAGACCACTAACTGGGAAAACTACTTTGGAGGGCTAAACCCCTTAAACTTCCCCAGCCGGTATAGTCACTGGGGGATTCTGGGAGTTGTGATCCAAAACAGTATTCCCAAACTGTGGACCAGATGAAGTGCCTGAGACATAATGGAGCCATTCAATCCAAAAGCAAAGGGGGAGGAAGAAATATAAGAATGGCTTAACAGCTGTCATAAGAATGGTTTTAGGATTCTGCCCATTTAAGAATCACCTCCCTGGAAGATGCATACAGTGGCACAAGCTATCAGCCCCCCCCTCACCTCTCCCACTCATTGGAACTTGGTAGTTACGCAAAATAACACTTTATTGGTCCCAACCTGCATCTTAACAGCTGCCTGAGTCCAGGTGTGTTTCAAAGGACTTTGCTCACAGGTAAGCACCAACAGGGGAGAGGAAGCCTAGCATAGTGGTTTGAGGGCTGGATTGTGCCTCTGGAGACAGGGCTCGAATCCCTGCTCTGGGCAAGTCACACTCTCTCAACCACAGAGGATGGCAATGGCAAACCTTTACCTGAATACACTTTTCAGGGAAAGCCCAGAAGTCAGAAGCGAAGGCACATGACAACAAGTGTCACCTGACGGTGTCCATATTTGGAAACGACCCGAAGCAACCCAGCAAGCAATAACAATAACACTTTACATTTCTATACCGCTTCGGGCGCTGCATCCACACTGGAGAAATAACCCGGTTTGGCACCGCTTTAACTCGTTGTTTGTCTTTTTGCTATGGAATTCTGGGAGTTGGAGTCCCACAACAAACCCTAACAACTAGAATTCCATAGCAAAGAGCCAGACAACGAGTTAAAGCGGTGCCAAACCGGGTTATTCCTCCAGTGTAGATCCAGTCTTAAGCACTCTCTAAGCGGCTTACAAAGCGTCACCCAAAGAAGAAGAGCAAACTTACGGCGTTGGCACCACCCCGTGCCCACGGCTGCGAGGACCCGGGCGACCCCCAAGGCCGAAGCAGAAGGACCCCGCTGGCATTTCTGGACGGAGAGCAGCCCGAGGGACAGAGCAGCCAGGAGCGGGATCCACATCGCGCCAAGCAGACGCCCCAAACCGGGCGAGACGGAGAAGAAGACCCCGCCGTCTGGAGCAGGAGGAGGAGGAGCAGGAGGAGAGGCGCAGGTAACCAAGAGAGGAGGAGGAGGAGGAGGAGCCCCGGGAGCAGCGCCTCCGCATGTCAGGGCCAGCATGCCCCCCTCTCCTGCCCCGGGCCCCCAGCGGGGCGGCCAGGGAAGCAGCAGCAGCAGCAGCAGCCAGAGGCGAGACGGCGGCGGGCTCCTTCTTCTCCTTCTTCTCCTTTCCCGGCCAGGCTCGCCATCCGCTCCCTCCCTCCCTCCCTCCCTCCCTCCCTCGCCTGCCTGCCTGCCTGCCTGCCCCCCTTTGGCTTGGCTTTCCCAGGGAGCCGCCGAGCAGCTGCTGACAAAAACCCTTTTGTGTCTCCTTTCGCCTTGGCAACGCTGGACGAGGCGAGGTTCCCAGGCAGAGCAGAGCGAAGGCGGGGGAGGGAGAGAGAGGGAGGGAGAAAGGAGGCGGCGGCTTTCGGGGGGGGGGTTCTTCTCCCCCTCCTTTCAGCCCCTCAGGGAGGCAGGCTCCCCTCTTGGGAGAGCTTCTTTCCCTCCTCTTTTCAGTCCCTCAGAAAGACCCCCTCTTTTTTGAAGGGCTTCTTTCCCCCCCCCTCTTTTTAGCCCCTCAGGAAGGCTCCCCTTTTTGAGGGGTTTCTTCCCTCCTCTTTTCAGTCCCCCAGGAAGGCGGGTCCCTCTTTCTGAAGGGTTTCTTTCCTCCTCCTTTCAGCCCCTTTATGAGAGGCTTTCTCCCCCCCCTTCTTTCAGTCCCCCAGGAAGGCGGGCTCCTCTGTTTTCGGAGATGGCGGGGGAGGGTTGTTGTGGCGACTCGAGGGGGGCTGAGGGCGAGCTGGGTTCCCTCACACCGTCGAGCAGTTCCCTTCCCTCCACTCTTCTCTCAAGCCCCCTTCCCTCAATTCTTTCCCCTCCTGAATCTCGGCTGGGGATGCTCACAGGTTCCCGAAAGAAAGAGAGAGAAAAAGAAAGAAAGAAAGAAAGAAAGAAAAAGAAAGGAGGAGGGGGAGGAATGGCGGGGGAGGAGAGGCGGAGCGTGGCGCCCTCGTCGCCCCGTTGTGCCTCTGGCTTTGTTTTGTCGGGCTCCGGAGCGCCGCCGGCTCTGGTTTGGCGCTATTGTTCCCCGAAGGGAATGCGCCTCCGGGGGCGGCGTTGTCGTTGTGTGTGTGTGTGTAGTTGTGTGGGGGTGAGAGGACGCTGAGGAAGGAGGGAACTCAGGCCAGGGGTCTTTCCCGCCTCCCCACTGGACCCTTGACCCATTAGCTCCCGAGGTGAGAAGCCGGCCCCAAATGGAGACGAACTAAAAGAAAGGACAGCACTCGCCCATAGGGAAACCATACTTGCCCATAGGGAAGCATTGCAGAATGTTTGCCCATAGGGAAACATTGGAGAATACTTGCCCAGAGGGAAACATGGGGCAAGTAGTCAGTGTTTTGGGGCAGGTATTCGTCCATGATTCTCTGTGCGCAAGTATGGCATCCTCTCACCCTCTCTGTTCAACTTGTATGCAGAACATACTGTACAAAAAGCACGACTGGACACAGAAGAAGGCGGATGTCATATTATCATACTGAAGAGGGAGCAAGCTTGTTTTCTGCTGCTCCAGAGAACAGGACCTGGAACAATGCATGCAAGCTGCAGGAATGCTTTGATTGAGAGTTCCTGCATGGCAGAATGAGGTTGGACTGGGTGGCCCTTGTGGTCTCTTCCGACTCTATGAGTCTAGGAGTGAAAATAAGAGTAAGGAATATCAACAATCTAAGATACACAGATGACACCATACAACTAGCCGAAAACATCACAGACTTGGAACACCTGCTAAGGAAGATCAAGGAGGAAAGTGCAAAGGCAGGCTTATTGCTAAACATAAAGACAAGAATAACGACTGCAGAAAATTTACACATAGTCAACCTAGACAATGAGGAAATAGAAACAGTAAAAGAATTTTCATACCTGGGGTCAAATATCGATCAGAGTGGGGACTGCAGTCAAGAAATCACAAGGAGACTAAGAATGCAGAGGGCAGCTATGAGAGAATTAGAAAATATCCTCAAATGTAAAGACATTTTACTGAGCACAAAAGTTAGAATCATACAAGCCACTGTATTCCTTATTACCATAAATGGATGTGAGAGCTGGACAGTGAAGAAAGTTGATAGGAAAATAATTCATTTGACATAGAGTCAGAATTATACATTTGGAAGAGACCACAAGGGTCATCCAGTCCAACTCCCTGCCATGCAGGAACTCTCAATTAATATGTGATGCTGAAGAAGAGTGCTGAGGTTACCATGGACAGCCAAGAAGTCAAACAAATGGATCCTAGAGCAAGTATTTTCCAATGATTCTCTATGGGCAAGTATGGTATCCCTATGGGCAAGTATTCTCCAATCATTCTCTATAGGCAAGTATTTTCTGTTGATTCTCTGTGGGCAAGTATGATTTCCCTATGGGCAAGTATTCTCCAATGATTCTCTGTGGGCAAGTATGGTTTTCCTATGAGCAAATTTGTTTTGATATGTCCTCCCAAAATGAACATCACCCAGGCTCAGGGGGTTTCCCCACAGACAATGGATTGCCAGTGAAATAGACACAAATCTCCCTTGTATACCCCCCACACAACATGCCTCCAGGCTGCACCACAGTACAACACATAAACTAACTCCGCTATTAACATGTAAAAACCACTTCCTCCCACAGGTATATATACTCCACACACTTCCATGCCACCACCTTCTGAAGATGCCAGCTGCAGTTGCATGCAAAACATCAGGAATAAATTCTTCCAAAATGTGGCCACACAGCCTGGAAAACCCACAGAGAACTATGGTTGCCGGCTGTGAAATCCTTCAACTTCACATTGGCCAAAAAATTTCTCCCTCCTGTCCAGAGGCAGTAGTGTCACTGGTGTTGGTATCACCCGGTGTGGTAACTCATGGTGTCACCTCCTCCCCATTGACCTCCTCCCATTATCACACCATACTGAATCTTTAGTAATGGTTTTCGTGCAAGTCACACTCTCTCAACCTCAGAAGATAATTCATGTGAGACTAGCATTCACAGGAAACAGGAAGTGGCCCCATTCTTCACCCGGAAGTGTAAAAGATCACGATGAGGTCAGACCCCCACTGAGCATGCTCAAGGGTGCCAATTTGAATTCTTGAATCCGCATGGTATGTACCGGTGTGGTAATTCAATGTGCACTCGCTCCACTTTGCCCCAGTAGTGACCACAATTTTGTTCTTCACGTGTGATAGTTCATCACGTGAATTGCCTTGGATTCAAACTGACTCTACTTCCCCCTTGCTGCAGAAGTGCTTTGAATTGGGGCTCCTGTTTTACATGTGATAAGGCTCAATATCATGCTCACACAGCTGCAAAGCATTTATGTATGCATAGCTTCTGAGTGAAAATTTGGTAAAAGGTGATGTTTTTAAAGAAAATTTTTATGAATATGGTTTTAATTTTTTAAAAAGTACATACCGGGACCTCTCTCCTCCCACTGAACTTCACCCCACTCACACCATCTCTTCAGCATTTTAATGGGACACAGGCGAATACCAGAGAGATGTCTCAAAAAAAGGATATATATGAGGATGTTTGACACCTCCTTAATGTGTCACCTGTTGCAGGCCATATCTGTTTCTCCCGTATGGCCAGAGGGGGGCCTCCCACCAGAGTGAATTGGTGTTCCCCTTTCCCAGGACACCTTACATTTCAACCTTCTGTCTAGGAGGCCTGTCCAAATGTCTTCCATTTTGACATGACAAAGGCTACAGAAATAATCCGGTTTAAATGGTGTCAAACTGGATTATTTCTCCAGTGCAGAAATAATCTGGTTTGACACCACTTTAACTGCCATGGTTCCATGCTATAGAATTTTGGGAATGGTAGTTTTGGCCTTTCCTGTGAGAGAACTTGGGTGCCACAAACAACTACCATTCCCTGTTGAATTCCTCCGTCATTCTACTACCCGCAGTTCAAAAGCATTTCTTCCCAGAATAGTGACAATGGATAAGGCAAGGGCTGTGTGCACACTGGCCATAAAGGCTGACCTGGGGGCAGACTTGGGCATGGTGTCTACCTGATGTCCACCTCTCCCAGGGTGCTGTGATGCTATGTGCTGCTCCACACAATGCGGAGCATCACGGTGCTCCACTGGTGCTGTGTCCACACGATGCAAACCAAAGAAATAATAATAATAATAATAAAACTTTATTTATATACCACCCTTCTGAAAATGTCTTAAAGCCATGCCACTGCAGCTGTCATGCCCTTTCCAGCACACAAAAAGGTGCTGCTTTTTGAGCCCTGGAAAGGCCAACATGGGACCACGGCATGCAGTTGCCACGGTCCCAATCTGGCACAGCTGCAGGCTGCCCCTTAGGGGCGGTCTGCACAGCCTCTAAGTTATCTTCTAAAAAGTAGAATTTTTAGGGTTTTTAATACTACAACTCCCAGCATTCCTCTGCCAGCATCACCACTTCTTTTCATGCTAGCTGAAGGCATCTGGAAGTTGTAGTCCAAAGAACTATTTTTTCTAAAGGAAAAAAAGACAGGAAAGACAATATGGGTTTGGTTGAAAGATTGTGAATAACTGTATGCTGTGACTCTTGCCTAAGAAGTGGCAGTCCTTTTTATAAACTTGTAGCGCCAAGATGAACTTTGCCTTTTCCTGGTAGTGAAAACAGGTTTGGATGTTCAGTGCTGGGTAGGGCTCCCTCAATCTGCCCTCTTTTGTGTCTTGTAGATCTCAAGTTTTGATCTCTGCCTGCTACCCTAGATGATTCCTTCCCTGAGGATTTAAGGCTGCAATCCTAACATTCTTCACTTGAAAGCAAAATATTCTCTTTGCTAGGCTGGCCAAAATTACAGGACACCCATCCTGCATGCATTATTTTATGGCAGGCAGAGAAGGGAGGTAGGAGGCATGAAAATTACACTCTTGGAAATCTATTTGAAGTGATTGCTTCATTTTGCTTCAGGCAGGGTAAGGCGGAGTATTCTTGCATCAGTAAGGAAATCTTAGCTGTGTTCTTTTTTTTACTAAGGACAACACAGAATTGGCCTAAAACAACACCAACACTTCATCTCAGAGCATATATTGTCCGTACTAATCTGTTGCAAGAGTTTCAGATACTTCATCCTGTTGCGGGAGAAAGAAGTCAAGCACAACGAATAAAGGGAGTGTATGTGTGGAGCAGAGGTGTTAGGATTTTTGATTTTTTGGGGAGATGTTGGAATACCTTATTTGTGTATATGAACAAATATCTTGAAGGTACACAGCTTGTACAATATTCTGAATAACTTTGTACAAGGGGAAAAGTTTGTGTTCATTGAACCATCATAAAGCAAAGGTGTCACTGTTCCAGCAACCCATTTAAAAAGTGTTTGGTTTTGGAATATAGTGAGTCCTTGTTGTCTGCTGGGGTTTGGTTCCGGGACCCCCAATGGATAACAAAATCAAAGTTTGCCATTTGGAATTTATACATGCTTGAACCTCTGGATAAGAAATTCATGGATAAGGAGGGCCGACCATATTTCAGATATTGGAATTCTGGATAATCTGCATCACTCACACAGCTATTTTTTACCCAGTCATTCTATTAAACCTGCCATTGTTTATGTTGACATAAACATATTTACAAAATGCCACCTAGCTTGAATTTATTGTCTGAGATCCCTTTTAACTTGAAATGAATCTGGGTGCTTCAGCATGCAAAGTAGAGCAGGGAACTAAAAACAAAGGGCAATTGGATATTCCCTTGTTCATCCTCTTTATTTTCTGGATGATGTCAGGGAGCATGGCCTAAAGCAGCCAAAAGCAAAGTACTCTTAGTCATTGCTTGTCAACATCAGTTGTAAATGGTTGGCTTTGTTTCTTTTATTTTCCCATGCAAGTGGGATTTGGAGCCAAGCAAGGGGGGGAAATCAGTATTTCTAATCAATTATTGGCGATAGTGACTTCTGCAGGGTAATAGTAGGACTGAGGCATAGTGGCTTGCCTGCTAAAGCCCAGAGAGTCTCCACCCCTGTTGGCAATACATTTTACCTTTTAGCTAATCTTGTATTTAGACTTTGGGAAGAATTTCCTGACAGTAAGAGCTGTTCAACAGTGGGATATGCTGCCTCAGAGAGTCCTGGAGTCTCCTTTGGAGTGTTTTAAACAGAGGCTAGATGGCCATCTGTCAGGAGTACTTTGATAATTTATTCCTTGATGGTCCTTGTGGTCTCTTCCAGTTCTGTAAGTCTATGATTTTAAGTCACTATGGGTTTCATGCTGTGAGAAAGGTAAAATAAAATGTTGGTTTGGATCCAGATGAAGTTACCATTGAATCAGAGACATTACCATAAAAAAAATAGGAGACATTAGTTGTGTCAATGAGTCCCATTGTTTTTAGAAGAACACAACTGTGACTAAATTTTTTTATCACAGGAGCCTTTTAAATCAGAATTAAAGTTGCATAATAGCACCTTTGGTGATACTTATCACATGATGCCACCTCCAGATCATTGCTGTTGTGCCTCCAAAGCATGATTAGGATATCCATTGCCATATAAGCTGTCAATAAGCTCCCAATCGCACTGCTGTGGCATTAGTCCTCTGGTGCAATAAATCTTTCCAGCTGCAGTCCCAAGGTTTGGCAGTCATGTAGTCTCAATCTCCTCCTCCTCCCCCCCCCAATCCCCCTTGCTGTTTTCCACATGGGGTCACACGAGACTCGGAAGGCTGAGGAGTGGGTGGATTATATGGCCACATGGGACCCGAAAGGCCAGGAGAGCTGCTGTGAGGGCTGAGCACACTCCCCACTTTGCTGGAATGGTGTCATTTTACACCCCCTGGAAGGCTTGCCCCTGGAAGCCCTGCCTCACTGCACCAGGTGACACCCTTGGTGGGGACACTAATGGGCCCCAGTTGTGCTGTTGAAGAGAGAACTTCCAAACTGGTATGTCTTTTTGCTAATGTGATTATGGTAAGAACAAGGCTCAAGTGATAATGTCAAGTCACCATCATCCAGAGGGAGAGAAGGGCAGGCCAGCTCCATTGGGCCTAGCCTCAAAAGAAGAAGTTCCTCCCTCTATCCATCATCATCCAGAAGAGAGAAGGGCAGGCCAGCTCCATCGGGCCTAGCCAGAATCCATCTGCCTTGGTCCAGGCCTCAAAGGGAGAGAAGATTTGCTGGGCTTTCACCCTTTCTCAGTGCCATTTTCTTCTCCTTTTGTGTCTTGTCTTTTTAGATTGTAAGCCTGAGGGCAGGGAAATGTCTAATTAACAATTTGTAAACTGCTCTGAGAGCCTTTTGGCTGAAGAGGGGGCATAAATACTCCAAATAAATAAATCTTGGATCCAGCCCCCAGTGTTGTCTTAACTTCTTACTGGTAGTGGCTCTCTGGTAGAGTGTTTACCATCACCTGATACCTATTTATATTATATATATTGAATAGAAATCCTAGGGATTGAACATGGGTTCTCCTGCATGTGAAGCATGTGTTCTGCTATTGTGACTTATCCCTATGCTTCCAAGGAAGCCTAACTGATGTGGAATGGGGCTTCAAGATGCTGGGTGCATAGGTACATTTCTTGGTGGTGGTAGAATGTCACCTATAAAGGAGTAGAACCTGAAGTGGATCAGAAGATTCCATAAATGCAGCTGGGAAAATAACACATTAATGATAGCATAAGCATGGGGCAATATAAAATAATGGGCAGAGAGAGTTCAGAAGATGATTCTTTGTTGATTGGCCAGTCTTTTAACACAGGGGTAGGGAATTTCATGGCCTCAGTCTCAATCCAGTCCATTGGGGTTTCCCAGATGACCATGGCTCCTTCCCAATTAATAGCATCATTCAGTGTTTCCTTGGCTTTTCTTCCTTTCTGATAGGCTGAAATGTTTCTCCCAAGGCTTAGTTACATAGAGCTTTAAGCCTCAATATACCAACTGTTTTGTTCATACCTTTTTTGCCTTTGGCCTCACTCATCACTGGAATGTGGCCCCCAAATAATATCTCTAGAAATGACCTTATCCCATGAGCTGAATTCCTCTCTTTTGTTTTTTGACAAATAAGACAAATGAAAATTGTTTAAACAATACATCAATAATGGATGCTGCTCTGATGATCTTTTATTTCTTCTATTGCTTGCTCCTGATCTGTACAATATGAGCACCAATAGGCTGTCTAGGATCAGGCAATGTATCAATGTAGTGTTAAGGGCTGTTGATCATATGTTCCTTGCAGTATGAGAGACAAAGACAGAGTGATGTTCTGTTGCATTTGCATTTGTGTCTGGGTTTCCTGTAAGCAACTAGTTGGCCACTGTGGGAACAGAATGTTGGACTAGGTAGTCCTTTTGTCTGATCCTTCAGCAGCTCTCCTGTCCACTTGAAAATTTTTGTTAGAAACTCTTACATTATTACTAAGCTGTTAGTTTTTATTTTTGGTGTGTAATTTGTGGAGTAGAACTCTCTGCTTCTATCTCCTTTTGAGCTTGGCTCTGCTTAGTAGCCCTTTACGTTTAAAGAGACCCCACTAAACACACACACTCACACACACACACTAAGAAGATCCCACAAGCCTGAAGCTTGCCCATCCCTAATCTAGATGACATACACATTGCTACCAGATCTCCACATCCTCTGATATGAAGCCAAACAAAGGGTCTTTTCATAAAAGTTGGTAAATGGCCATGTGCTCTTTTCCACTCACTCCTACTGAGTAATAAATTTCTCCTTTCACTTCTTTTATCCATGGATGCTCTGTCACCAGTGATGATACATTGGACACTGAGTAATGCACTTGCCTCCATCTCCTGTATACCATTTAAAAAAACAACAACATTTGATTACGTTTTACTGGGGCTGTCCCAAATTAAATTTAGAAGAGAAAGCAAAATCTATGGATTTATAAATCAACTGCCTTTCTAGTCCTCCTAATGCGTAATAAGCAAACAGGCATACTCCAAGGTTACTTCTAATGAGTGAATGGAAAGTACCTTCATTTCAAGCCAAGGCAGGGAAACTCCCTCACTTTCTATTCAGGTATGTTCTCTGACTAATTATACACTGACATCACACTTTAAGACTCTTTGCACCACATTTTGCTCAAGGGCAATGCTGTTTAGTCTGCTTTCATGGCAAAACATCTTATCTAGCTACAGATAGATGTAGAAAAGTCAACATGTATAACCCAAACTATACATGTTTTACATCTGTTCAAAATGTTAGGATTTATAACATAGATTATTGATTTATCCTTTCTTCCTTTCCATTGAATTTCCCAACACTTTGAAAGAACATTGCAAGGAAGGAGGGGGGGAAAAAACCTCAAGGAGATGTAGAAAATTTATGGATTACCTTCCAGTCCTGATGTGCTACCCAAGGGAACAGGAAAAATTGATATTGGATTATTTCTGTGGACCACTAGCTCCAAAGAGCTTCTGGTTTTTACAGTGATCACATATCATTTCTCTTGTTCCTCTTAGCAGTGAATGCTTCTTCTAAGACCTCTGACTCACATATGACAGTTTACTCTGTTACTGATTATGCTTATTTTTATTGTGAGTACCCCGAGGGCCTGTTGAAAGGTGGAAAATAAAATTACAAAATAAGCAACAGTGTGTAACTTAAGTTTTAGGGACGCTTGCTCACTCTTTTTCTTGGCACATGATGATATAGCATGCCCAGAGAAAATTGCTTGCTCCCTTTTCAATTTCAGCTGGGATGGCTGCCATCTGGCCTATATTTTAAAATACATGCTGGCCCTGACCCAAAGAAAGTTAGCCATGCTTACATCTTACTGAAATAATGTGTAGCGATTTTATTTGCAACTAACCAGAATCCCATTAAAATCAGTAGGATATGAGGGTCATTAAAGACTTGTGTGAACCTATCTAAGAGTAAGCTTCTTTGAACACAATGGGATTTATTCACATGTATTGCTGAAGAGGATTGCACTTCATTGCTCTCTGGATCATGGTAGAGTTCTTTTGAGTAATATTGTTCATTTCTGAGTTCACACTACATTGTCACTTTTAAAAATGTTTGTCAGTGAATAGTCAAGTACACTTTGCAATAGATTACAGGCACTGCAATCCTAACTATGGATCATTCTGCACTTCTCCACTATACTAGATGGATGCCACTTCCATTTTCATGGCTCCATCCTACAGAATCCTGGGGGAGGTAGCTAGGCAAGATAATTAACATTTTTCTCTTAAAGTGCTTAATACTGTAGTTTAACGTAATGAACTAGATCTGTCTATCAGAGAAATAAAACTACATATCCCAGTAACCTGTGGGATACAGCCATGGCAGTTAAAGCCGTATTAAACTACTATATAATTGTGCAGTTTTTGCCCTAAATTTACTTGGAACTTGGTATTATTAGATTAATAGCTTCTAGTTCTGCCCACCAGAAGTTATTCCTAGAGTTTGGAAATGTCACTTGGACTTAGGGTTACTATATCCCGCTTTTACCCGGGACTTTCACGCTTTTGGGGGTGTAGGAATGTCCCTGCCTGGTTTTTATTACATGTCCCAGGCCCACCCCCGGCTGACTGAGTGCTCCTCTGCAGGTCTGCAGGGAAGGGAAGGGAAGGGGGCTGGGAAGAGCAGAGCAGAGGCAGAGCTTGCCTCTGAGGAATGACAGGAGTGCACACATACACACACACGCACACACAAGAGCCAGGGAGAGGTCACCCAGCCATGGAGGCAGGAGGTAGGTGTGCTCCTGTCATTCCTCAGAGGCAAGCTCTGCCTCTGCTCTGCTCTGCTCAGCCTCCTCCCCAAGAGGAGAGTTCCCTAGATCCTGTCTGAAGATGGTGAGAACTGCATAGTAATGGGCGATGAAGAAGCATCTCCCACAATGCTATAGTAACCAATTATTCAAACTACAGGAAAAGAGATTCCCCCTAAACATTAGGAAGAACTATTTGATAGTTGAATATGCTGCCTCGGACTGTGTGGAGTCTTCTTCTTTGGAGGGTTTTAAACAGAGGCTAGATGGCCATCTGTCAGGAGTGCTTTGATTGTGTCTTCCTGCATGGCAAGGGGTTGGACTGGTCATGGTCTCTTCAAACTGTGATTCTAGGTGATGAACTCTGCTTTTATTAAAGTTGGGAAAAGTTTGGATCCCATTTTGGGAGGGATATAAGTGTGTGGTTTTTTGTTTTTTAAAAAATGGTTTCCAAAAATGAAGATAGCCAAATATTTTTGCCCCAGTTGTGACTTCCATGTCTAGTTGTTGGTGGTAAATCCACTCCAGGTCAGTCCAAACTTCAAAGAAGATATCCAAGGTGCTGAACCTAACTTGGAGATAGGTTTCAGTACCCAGGGCAGCTCCTTTCAAGTTTATACTAACCAGGTATGGATTCCCTGTCCCACTGGCATGGAAGCCACCAACTGCTACTGTTTTTTTTCCTTTCCTAAAAGGATACCCTGAGTGAGAACTTTTGTCAAGTTACAATCTTCATTCTTTTCTACTGGTCATGAAAATGATAGGCAAACCTTTTCTGAAATGTTTGGCAGCCTTCTCTTTTAAAAAGATGGCCATGAGAAAGATGTGGTCCTTTAGATGGAAGTCCTTTAGACTTCCATCAGCCTCAGCCAGAAATGCTAATGGGAAGAGATTATGTGAGTTGTAGTCTGAGAATAACTGGAGAGCCACACACTTCCATCTCTGCCTTAAAACTGTGCATATGCTAGAAATATTTAGTTGGATTCTCAAAACCTTCTTCTAAACCACCAGTTCAGCAACCAGTTACAACTAATGCTTTTCCATTTTGGTAGCTTCCAGATATGTTGGATTTGAAGATCCATTAGTCCTAAGCAGTGTGGCCACATTTGGAGGGTACCAAAAAATAATCCCTTCACTTCCAGGTACTGGAAGCAGGTATAGAATCACAGCAAAATTCAAGTAGTCTTTGAACATGATGTAGGAATATGGGCCATAAAAGAAACAAAATTAGAAACAGTATGTAGTAAAGAAGTTTAAACAATACAGTACTGCATTTATCACCACACTGTAATTCCAGAATAATTCCCCATTGGAAACAATTCTGTTCCAAATACTGTACGGAACAGTATTTTACCCACACATGTTTAACATCATTGGGCCATGGCAGCAATTAAATCTTTGAACTTTGCAGGATATCCTTACTGGGGCAGTAAAAATACTGCATTTTCCTTTTTTATGGGTGCAGTGCCTTCTCAACTGAAAGTCCACAACAGGCCTATGTAAGTCATATATTTGAGTTCTGTGTGTGTGAAGTTGGTTTGGCACATGAGGCAATCTGGTCATGGAATAATGGGCCACTGCAGTTCATTAAACTGCTGATAAGATCCTACCTTTGTATCAAGTAACTAGCAAATTACTCTCTGCATTACATGGTTATATTGACAGGCTATATATTTTATCAACATATTTATACTTCTGAATACACAGATACATACTGAAGCATCTGCATAGGTTTGATATGACCTATACAGACATTTCAAATGCATTTCAGACTTCTCTTTTGTTCTGTTCTTTTTACTCTTTTTACTCCATCTGTTCTCAAACTGAGCTACAACAGTCACTGTACCATTCTGATCTTAGCAAAGGAAGAGAGCCATCTGGTCCTGCCTTCTCATAAGTAAAACCAATGCTTTACAATCTATAATATAGCATTTCCTTAGTGGCTGCCCCCCCCATCTCAGTTTTGTTAATCTAAATTATGAAGGTTTAGAATGAGATGACCAAAGCAGAATAGGCAAGAGGGTAAAAAATGTTTTTTTTTTAAAAAAAGGGATGAGAGTAGTGTGACAAAAAAGTAATGGAAAATGTAAAATCAGTAGGTCTATGAACAAAGTGCAGGGAATAAAAGAAAGAAAGAAAGAAATACCTGCACTTTGTTCTCTATGCATAAACATTCCCACTGAAGGGCTTTGAAGAGTGTAGGATAATTTTATTGTCTTTTAAACAGCTTTTAATAAAGTCAGTATGCTGTAAATTGTTTTTAGCATGGCTAATAGTTCCATTCTATTGTAATGTTGTTGTTTTTGGTTCTGTTTTCACATTATTGTATTTGTTTTCAGTTGTAAATTGCCTTGAATTCCACTGTTCAGGAAAAGCAGGGTATAAAGAAAGATGATGATACTTTATCGATGCAGCTGAGGAAATGGATTTTAATCCCATTGTGTGAGAAAGGCAGGAATAAATCCTTGAAATAAATAAATAAATAATCATGAAACCTATAGTAAAATAAAATAAAGATGACACAGAATTACTTTCCTGCTTTACTAGTTATGCTGAAACAGTCTAACAGGACTATAACTTTATCGCATGGGGCTTAAACCGTTCCCCAGCGCGTTCTAACGGGGGCACGTGGGGGCGCGCACGGAACGCGATGGGCACGGAATGGGGCCCAGAACGCGACTTTACCGCATGGAGGGACGCCGATGCCGCCGCGCATTCCCATCGAATTCAATTCGGTTCCAGAGGGCGCCATTTCTGGGAACTGTTTCAAAGCATCCCCAGAAATGGCGCCCTCTGGAACCGAATTGGAACGCGATGGGAACGCGCAGCGGCGGCATTCCCCCATGCGGTAAAGTCATGTTCTGGGCCCCATTCTGTGCCCATTGCGTTCGGTGCGCGCCCCCCCGCGCCCCCCCGTTAGAACGCGCTGGGGAACAGTTTAAGCCCCATGCGATAAAGTTCTATGTTTTTGAAAACAACTCCTTTAACAAGGCATTTCTCCTCTCTCTCCCCTTTATCCTCAATGTCACTCTATCACTGTGTATGATTCTAAACAGAAGTGGTTTTTCATGGTTACTCTTCCAGATTTTAGGATTTGAAGTCCCTATGGTCAGGGATTCTGGGATCTGATGTCCAAAGTATCTAATGAGTCAAAGGTTGTGAACTACCAACACAAGATGACAGTCCTTGCCCTGAAGATCTTAAAAATTAAAATTCACAGGAGAACCAACTGAAGAGGATATAGTCTTTGACTCAGGACATGAGGTAAAGGTCTGGATACTGGGAGGCTGAAGTTACCCAATCATGATCAGTTCACTATCTGGAGAAATTTAGGCCCAGTACAGACGGGTGGGAAGTGCCGTCATGGGGCCAAAACTAGGGCTCAGGAGAGCGCAGCAACTGCACGCTCCAGAGTCCTAGTGGGTGTGGGCACCGCCATGATTGCATGGCCCTGCCCAGATGGGGCACACGTCCATGACGTGCGGGAGCCCAAGTGCCCAAACCGCTCTCGGTGGAAAAGACATCATAGCACTGCGTCGCAGCTCTTATGATGCCTCAAAAAAGGAGCCACTTTAGGTGGCTCCTTTCCTGCTGTGCATCATTGCCATCCTGTTTGGTTGCTGTGGCAATGCTGCGCAGCATAGAGGGGAGGCATTTCGTGGCCTGTGTGATCTACTCCTGGAAACATGGAGTCTGATAAATTGTTGAATGTTCAAGAATTATTTCTCACAGCTGGAGCTGACAATTCTGTTATAGAATGGCAAGGTGAAACAAGCTCTTAATACCATCATCCCTGGATGTCCTTTCCAGCACTGTGGAGCCCAGAGTACTCTTTGATTCTCCAGGGATCTCAGTATGGAAGATTACTAGACCATAGCTGATTTAAGACTGCCACACAATCATGCCTTCTGTACAGCATTATGAAAGGAAAGGAAGTCTACTTTGCAGCCTTTATCTCATCCTCAAGTAGCTATCCAGCAGAGTCTTTCTGGGTGGTTTGATGCTTGCTTTTATTTGCCCTAGTAGAAAGTTGTAGGGCTGGAGACCTCAGACACCTATTATGACAGCTTTGCAAGACACTGAGCAGTTAAAAATCAGATGGGCCTTTGAGCAATGTGGATGCTGCTTTTGGTACAGTATCTGATGAAGTGTGCAGTGTACCACCTGGTACAATTATCTGAGATCTGTTACAGTTTTTGAGGCTTGAAAATGTGAACAAAATATTTGTAGGGGCTCTGCCTAAAGTATGCTTACTTGACACTTGTTCATTTGTATCTTATTCAAGGTAGCTGGAGCAGGCTTAATGGTTGGATCCAGAGAACAGCGAATGACACCCTACCCTGAAGCCCTTCCATCAACAACAGAACAATACACAGATTAACATGAAATTCCTCCCTACCCAGGTTAACACAGTGTGTGTGTGTGTGTGTCTCCAGCTCTCTTCTATGCCAACATTCTCTGAAGATGCCAGCCACAGATGTTGGCGAAACATCAGGAATAAACTCTTCTAGAACATGGCCAGATAGCCCAAAAACCCAACAAAAAACTATGGACACCAGCCACGAAAGCCTTTGACTTCAGATCATAATATTCTTCATTCTTTTTAATGGAGCCACTGTTGCTTCTTCCAAGTGTGTCCAC
Organism: Sceloporus undulatus; assembly: GCF_019175285.1. NCBI lineage: Eukaryota > Metazoa > Chordata > Lepidosauria > Squamata > Phrynosomatidae > Sceloporus > Sceloporus undulatus. Next base: position 39,279,791 of record NC_056527.1, on the reverse strand, counting down.
AGGGAAATTCATCCCAGACTCCTCAATTACATTTTTCCAACTTGGGATAACAGGAACTCAGTATGGTATTTACGGGGGTGGAAGAAAGTGAAAAGTCCTTCATCCTTTAGTAACTGATGTCTGTCTGATTAAACTAATTCATTCTTACTTCTCCATAGAAGTGACTGCAAAGTACCATTTTTTAACATGGGAAAGAACAAACTGTTCTGATAGCCAGAGGAAGAAAGATAAGTAGTTCTCAGTTGACTCCGCTGCATCAACAGGCCTTTGAAATGCCCTATCAGCCTAGATACAAAAGAGAATAAGTTTAAAAGCCAATCTTTCCAGGAAGTTTTCACACATTACACATTTCATGAATAGTTGCTCCTCCAGTATGGAAAAATCATACCTTGGTCAAGTACTCAGCCATGTGTGACAAATGAATATGTATCTGTACAAGTCTGTTGGTTCTGAAATGTTCTCATGATGTCGTATGTTCTGTATTTCATTGGTAGTACAACACCATTAAGACTTAAATATCCTGAAGGCACCAGATTCTGTCTGATCTTAGAAGATAAGCAGGATGAGGCCTGATCAGTACTTGGTTAATACTATGGAATATCAGGTGCTGTAGACTGTATTTCAGAGGAAAGCAATGGCAACGTCTTCTGTGTATCCCCTGCCTAAGAAAATCCTATGGAATACATGGGGTTACTTGAAGGCATAGACACATACAGAGGCAACAGGCAACTTAAAGGCATATACACAGACACATACAAAAACAACACCATTGTTAAATTGTTTCAAAGCATACTCAGATTATATAAAACTTTCACCTTTTTAAACTCTCTCAAAGTACATTTTTCAGGTACCATTAGGCAAGTAGCACTGCATGGTGCAACACATATGAGGTGCATTGATTGGAATAACTGTAGCATACATACATTCTTCTCCAAATGAGCAATATAGTGTGGTATAGTCCTTAGGTATGAATGGGCATGATCCAGAAGTTTGAGGGTGGCACCACTTTGTTTTCAGGTCTTCCTGAGCTCCAAAGGGCTGTGGATGCAGTGCACTATTGCAGCTGCCATTTAGGGCGACAGGAGTGATCAGCCAGTGTGCTGTTCTAGGCTGTCTTTCTAACTTTTCAGGTTTTGGGAGGGGCTGGCTGTTTCAGGGTTGCTTTCTGAAACATTATTTTAAAGCCATGAAATAACATTCTGGGGCTTGTAAATTATTGTTGCCTTTGGCCCAAAATTGGGAGGGGTTTTTGGAGGGCCAGCAGGGGCTCAAAGAGCATCACCCCACAAAGGACCATGTGCTCCATAAACCTCATGGTTCCCATCCCACCTTAGGAAAGGCTAAACAGTCCATGTTGACTGGGAAATACTAGGAGCTGTAGTTTAGAAAGCAATTTTTTCCAGCTTGTTCCTTAGGGAACAAGAATTTAAGAACTGTTACTATATAGGATAAAAATACAATTGCCATTAACTTTATAAATAACAAAATTATGTGTTTTGTTCTTTATATTTTTCATCTGTTCTGATTTTAAAATGCCTGTCACCATAGGCTCTGGAAAATGAAGAATAAAAAAAGAACTGTCTTTCCTCTTCCAATAGTTCTGAATTCTGACATTTGTGACAAATGTTTGGACTATTATTACTCATAGATATTTAATAACATTGAAATGGGGTGGGAAATCCCCCAAAATTAGAAACTAGGGGATTAAGACTGATAGGAACTGGAGTTCAACAACATCCGCAGGGCAACAGGAACCCCTACCCTGGTGTAGCTGCTGCTCTATCATTATAGAGAATGAAATAATTTTGAAGAAAATATGGTTTTGAATTTGAGAAAGGCAAGCCGTTATACGTGACACATGAAACCTTTAGGTGGCAGCCAAGGGCTATCATTTTAGCATGCTTGTGCAGATTTATGCAGGGCTCATCATTTCAGATCCAGACTTCAGAATATCCAGGTTCCTGAGATGAATTTGCCAATATGATTAGTTAGTAACCAAGCAACTGTGAACAGATTTATAATGAATGTTTTGCACTATTTACCATGAAGTCATGATACAATTTACGGTTGTTTGTATATATTATCACACAAGGTTGCTGAAGTTAGTGAGACAATTGGGAACTAAGGCAAAAATCCATAAATGTTTTCCGCAGTGCTGGGACAACCCTGCCACTGTCCTTTCTACACCAGCATGGAAAGCCCAAGTCTTGATAAAGTCCACATAAAACATCTTGAAAACCACAAGGCACAGCTACCATGCAACAGTTACTATTTTCATTGGCTGGAACAGCTAAAGCAGTCAGTACGCCCATCATGAACTTGCAGTTGCTCACACGACTCACAAATACACCAGTATAACCAATGTTTGGGCCATCCCCTGATCCCAGAGAGATCTTATATTATGTTGTGGTTCAGTAGCTTGGGTGGGTTAGGTACAGAACTCCCTTTATTTATTTATTCCATTTTTATTCCTCCCTTCCTTCAGGAAGACACATGATCTTTTTATTCTTAAACAATCTTGTGAAGTAGGTTAAGTTTGGAAATAGTGGCTCATAAACCCTTTTTGCACCCTCAGGCCTTGGTATATTTTTGTAAAATGACACTGTTACTCAGCAGCAAGCCACCAGAGTCAATGACTGTGTAGTCAATGGGGAAGGAAAAGGAATGCTAATGCTATCCCATTGACTATGGTGCATTTGATTGTCAATAGGTTATGCCTTGTTCACATGGGCCAAAAGGCCCATTCCATCCCCATATTGTGCAGATGATGCATGCCCCAAACCTTGGTTCTGGTGCAGACTGTCCAGGTGATGTCTGGCACATCCTGCACCAGAATCAGGGCACAACAACGTTAACACAAATTGAAACAACTTTTCTGTTGTTCTGGATTTCCAGGCAGATTCAGAACCCTCTGTTTCTGCACTGTGGCGGCTGTCTGCACAGGTGTCCCACTGAGCCACCCAGTGTGTCCACAGTGGGTCACATGTTCTGAGGTCAGAATGAAGTGACCAGCATGTGACCATTGCTGGGCACCTTAATCTGACCTCAGAAGTGGTCATGTAGACAGAAATGGAAGGGAAGGGAAGGTAACGGGGAAATTGGGGCAGCTAAGAGGCTGGGACACTCCAGGCTGCCCTTGGAGTATCCTGGTCAGTACAGACAAAGCCATAGTTAGTATCACAATTACATGTAAGGTTTATTTATATTAACATATTGAATATATTGAAGTACAATTTTAATAAAAATTAAACAGTATGACTCTGGGTGAGGGACTTTGGCCAAGATCCTACTCAGCATTTTAAAATACAGTAAATAAAATCATATAAATATACATAGAAAGATCTTGTAGCACCTTTGAGACTAACTGAAAGAAAGAAATTGGCAGTATGAGCTTTCGTAGGCATCAGTCTACTTCCTCAGATGTAAATATAGTTTGTGTATACACTCACCTAGTTGTACTGCATGATTCCACTGGAGAAGTTACACAAGAGAAAACTCAGACCATTGAGTATTGCTGCACAGCTGCTTACAGTTCCATTGTAACATTCTGGAGTAGCCATGTTGGCCATGCAGCAAACAAAACAAAATCCAAAATCTACAAAAGAGTGATACTTTTCTTGCCCGACTGAAATGCACCGAACATATGCCAGCTTTCTAAGCTCCTCTGACTTCTCCACCAGGCAAAAGATGTTAAAAATAATATAGGAGAGTGATGATGTAAGAATCACAGACCTACATTTTATTCCAGTTGTTGTCTCAGTTGTAGTTTGGTTGATTTGGAACTCAGTTCAACTAGATCCCACTTCCCTCTTGGCTAGGTAGTGACTGAGATAAAGGACAATAAAATTTAAATTCCATTATCAGCAGTAAAGTGATTCCTCTAAGGTTACAGGTTGTCATCATCTTTTGTGAAGCCACAGGCTTCTTTCTTAGACAGAGAACATAGAATTTCTCAAGAATTCTCTGTACTGCTACATCTGGGGGGAAAAAACACTTTTAGGTGCTATATAGATAAAATTGTGTAGAAATGGACTTTAAATTTTATTGTCCTTTGTCTCAGTCCCCACATGGCCAAGAAGGGAATGGTCTTTCCCTGCATTGAGATCCCTCAAAACCAACTGAACTGCAACATTGAAAACAAGCAGCCACCCACCTCACCGGGCAGGATGCTTTGCCGCCGGGAGCTGCACAGCAAGGTTCCCAGGCTCACGCCAGCATGCCTTCCTGGGATGAGCTGCGCTGCTATTGGGCGGCTGGTATGGGGAGGAGAGGTCCTCCACCTCAGTGGGCTGCTCTGAGAGGCAAGAGGACCTCTCTATGGTGTGCCCTGGTCCTCCAGAGCAGCCCATTGGCTGGGCTGCCTTGGGGGAGGGGTCACCATGCCTGCTGTGCATGCTGGGGCCTGGCCTATATAAGGGCCATGTGCTCTGGCCCCAGTGCCATTTGCTGCTCGGCTCTCCCACCCTCCCTCCCTCGGGTTGGTGGTTTTAGTCACAACTTCAGGGGCGGCAGAATAGGTCATGGATCTGGTTGGTGTGGTTACCAGGGCTACAGAGCACTGGTATGGGAGTCATTAGGTACCCGGGGGCGATGAGGGCATACGTTGCGGCCATTGTGGGGGCCACAACGCGGTAGCACCTCCCGGTGCTGGTGGCATGGCTGCGAGATGGCGTTCCTTAGCCTAGGGGCGGTCACCAGGCGTGCGGCTTATCGAACAACCGGGGGGGGGGGGGGTTCAATAGTACAGATCCTGACCTCATGCTTTGGGCCAACCCTACCAATTTCATTGCTTGCTGAATAAAGTTGTGGCCTTTCCTCCAGCTTTGGCTCATGTGTTTACTTGCGGTGGCCTCCTAGGCAACATCTGATACAAAATGTATGCCTGTGACCCTAACACTATCACTTTTCTTTTCCCGTGCAGTTACATTATAGTTAGAGTTTGCACGTGAGCACATGTCTGCATGCAACCCATGTGCAAGTGTTGCACCTACTTGCATATATTTTTTCAGCCTTCCATTGTACTGAGAGAGTACATCTGTTGAGAGTACTGAACAGGATTCTAAACATTCTACTTTGAATCCCATTTTGAGAGAAAGGGGGATATAAATCAAATAAATACATGCTACTTGATGATTAATAGGGGCAGCAATTTTATTTTTTAACATTTTAATAATTGAAAGCACTAATGAACAAAGTATGATTGGGAGGGATTTTGATAGTTATTGGAGAAATTTGACCAGCCCTTCTTGAAGGTCAGCAAGAAATATAGTGCAAAGATACCACGTTTGTTATTCTGTTAATAATGGAGGGGCACTGCCCACGTAATGCCAATTCACATCTGATCATTTTTATTTTTGAGTCTCTAGTTGTTATGATTGCAAAGGGAATGGAATGCAACTGCTTGGGAATTCAGAGTCCACTCAGTTACACAAAGTTCCTGGCTCTTCTCCCATAAACAGTAATCCTGCCCTCTGTTTAGATTAGGGGTTGGCAAAGTACAACCCCACTATCCCCTGATCCCTTGATTCTTTTTTTTTTTTAAATCCTGACCTAAAATTGATGTATGGAAACATGTTGGGGGTGAGGGATAGCTCAACCCTGCCGAAATAAAAAATAGTCTGCTCTCTTCTGTGGTCCATTGTCTTCATTTCTGCTTGTTTTTAAGCAACCATGGACTTAATGCAGCCTGTGGAAGTTCTTGGAGGTAAAAAAAATTTGACCCCAGAGTTTGTCAAGTAACGCACCTCTGGTTGAGAACTATTGTCCATAAATTACACCCCTCCTTTATCCTTTCTCTTTATTTCCATTTCATGCTACTTTAAAGCACTTTAGTATGTTGGTTAAAAAGAGAGAGAGAGAGAGAGAGAGAGCTGAACATAGTGCTGTGCTTTAGGATCTGTGTTGAGCATGTATTTTATTATCGGAACCTAGAAAGCTGTACACTGACATTCATGGATGATTTAAAAAACCTCAGTGATTTAATTGTACACAGTTTTCATCTGGAAATGGTGCTGTAGTGCAGTTTGCATTGCTAGTCTCACTGTTGACATTGGGCAGTTGAACTTCTATGGTTGTTCAACTGAATGTAAACTACTTTTGTACTTTGAACTCAGTTTGCAGCAACTGAAATAAGTTGAAGACAAAGGGGGAAGGTAGGAAGAAAAGAAGTAAATTGGGACATTTTAAAAGCAGCTGAAAAAGTGGGATGATGGAGGGTTAATTAGGACCTTCTCTGCCAAAACAAGATATTCGGAGGGCATGTGATATGCATGCAGAAAGTCTCAGGTTCATGTCTTCCTAACAGCTGAACAAATCAGGTGCCAGGTGCTGGGAAATCTGTTTCATAACCAAAAATCCTATTCACAGAGTAGACTGCCATGGGCAATGATTATTTTTTTATAAAAATAAATAGGGAATAATAGAATTTGTTACCTTTGCTTGGCACTTCCATGACATTTGGAAAGTCTCATGACTTTGGATACATTTCCCCTCCCAGGTTGGGGCCTGGGATAGGGATGTTAATTACGGAATGAGTTTTCAGAAAGTCTTCAAAAACAATTTAACTATAAGACATGCACATGAACCACCATGCAAACATTTTAATTAGTTTAATTATTAAGTTAGACAAAGGTTCTTCAGACACAATATTAACTTGGAATAAGAGTAACAGACAACAGTGAGGCATTGAGGAACACCTGGGATCAGTTATGTACTTACATTTTCATTCCTTGTCAACACATTCAGTTACAAGGAGCAGGCTGGATATCAGAGTTGATCCACCACTGGGTAAAGGAATAAACACACTGTCTCTTACTACTATGGAAATGAAAGCAACATAGGCACATAGGATTTACATATCGCAATTCTCAAGAAAATTACAAAGGAAGACTAGAGAAAGAAATACAGTAGCTGAATTGAACTGTATCCACAAATCCCTTACTGCACATACAAGAAAAGGAATGTCCTCAGAGAAGGCTTTGAACTCAAGGAAATTGACTTTTAGTAATCAGATTTATTGCTTTGACATATTGATACTAATTGACCATTAAAGATCTGAAAAACCTGTATCACCTCATGCAGACCTTAGAAGATTTAGAGCAAGGATCATGATTTGCATTTTTCGGGATCCTGTTATTTTTTTCCCCACTCCCACAACTGTATAAATATTCTTAATAATCAGAGGCTTTAATATCGTTCTATATTGCATCTGAAGAAGTTGATTGATATCCACAAAAGCTCATGCTAAAATAATAATCAGTCTCAAAGGTGCTGCTGGATTCCCTTTTCTCTCTCCCCCCCCCCCCCTTTTACAAGCACATCTGATTTTCTGTCATGGAAAAAAAAATTCTGAAGTGTATGTCTATGACCAATTTTGCCTTGGTTTGGAGTTTTTCTTGAAATATGCTTTCTGAATTTTGCCAGCCATAAACTGGGCAGTAACTTAGCATATTAAGTTCTCCTTACAACCAAATACCATGCAAAAAGGGAATGGAATTTCTTTGTCAGCATAGGGGCACACAGTGTTTATTTAGATAAGGATCACTCTAAGATGAGGGTTTTCTTTTATTCTTTTACTATTGAAACATAATGCAATACAAAGCAAGATTAATAAGCAAACAAGGCCTACATATAAAATATATGTGGAATTTGCTACAAGATGGTCATCAGCTTGGACAGCTTTACAAAGAGGATTAGAGGGTGAATCTACACTGTAGAAATAATGCAGTTTGACACCACTTTAAATGTTGTAGCTCCATCCTATGGAATCCCGGGATTTATAGTTTTACATTTATAGTTTTAGCTTTCTCTGCCAAAGAGGGCTGGTGCCTCAGAAAACTACAATTCCCAGGATTCTGTAGGATGGAACCATAGCTGTTAAAATACTGTCAGTTTGCATTATTTCTACAGGATAGATGTACTCTGGGTAAATTCATAGAGCAAAACGTTATGGGTACTAGTCTATGGATAATAGTTGTGATGGCTATGTATTACTTCCAGTATGCCTCCAAATATCAGAAGGAAAGGTGTTGTCACAGTCAGTGGCATCACTGGGGGGTGCGGACTGTACCAGGTGACACCTCAAAGGCAGGGTGACACCTGGTTGGGTCCTTTTCCTGCTCCTGAGGGATGTGTGATTGCTGGTGCTGCTTCATTTGGTGCCAGTGCCATCTCTGTTGCCCAACATTTTTGCTGAGGAAGAAGCTGGACAGCAGAGGAGGAGGAGGAGGAGTAGGGATGAATGTTCACTCCTCAAAGCTCCTCCTTTGCTCAGCTTTTTCACTGAGGAGGAAGCTGGGTAATGGAGGAGGAGGGTGTGTTGGAAAGAAAAACCACCGTGGGATGCTAGAAGGTAAGAGGTATACTCTGGTGCTTTTGTGGGGGGAAATGTATATGAAGTCATGTTGCTGTAAGAAAGGCTTTTTTATGTGTTCAACTGATCTGTTTTGGGTGTTTCAGAAGATCCTCTTTCTATAACTGCAGACTGTTGTCTCGCTTCCCTGTGGACTCTTGTATGACCAGAGTCTTAGAATCATAGAATCATAGAATCATAGAGTTGGAAGAGACCGCAAGGGCCATCCAGTCCAACCCCCTGCCATGCAGGAAATCCAGATCAAAGCATCGTCGACAGATGGCCATCCAGCCTCTGTTTGATGACTAGGAAGTAGAAAACAATCTGCAGTTATAGAAAGGGGACGTCCTATCACGTATTATCACATAATGCTAGGAATTCTGGCTACAACAGCAGAAAGAAAGAAAAACAGAAGAATTAGCTCATGAAGAAGGGCTTATACCTGAAACACATAAGCTGAACAAATAAAAAAGCATTTTTTATAACAACATGGCTCCATACACATTTTCCCCACAAGAACACTAGAGTATATTTCTTACCTTCTAGCAATGGAGGAGGAGGAAACTAGGCAGCGGAAGAGGAGTGGGAGTGAGTGCACCCCTTCTGCCTCCTACTGCTTCACTTGCCTGGTTGTCCCTTGGTTGCCCTGGATGGGTGGCCAGGCAAGTGAGAGAGCCCTTACAAGGACTGCATTCCCACTTACAAATACATCACTTTGCTAACCAAATTGATGGATTGGTTTAGCAGTGGAGCATGGTTCACACTACACTTGTCCCGATCAGATTTTCTTGCTACATAATAAAATAAAATAACCCACTTGTGGTTCACATTCATGAATGAATTGATTCAAAATGGATCTGCTTCAGCTGGCCAAAGGGCAAATTTAAATTGATTCCAATCCACATCTAGTTCACACTTGTGCGGAACTGATTTATCCAAAACGATGTGGAAAATATCAGCATCAAAAAGACATGGGTTAAAAGGGTCTAGTGCATGCCCCCCCCCTGCTCTGAATCACTTCAGCGATTTGGTTCAAGTGAAACCATGGTAATTTAAACCAGTTCAAACCCATTTGCAATCTAGTTAAAAGGTAGTGGGGAGGGTGGACAGGGGTGCAAGGCAGTATGGCGGGGGGGGGGGGGGGGGGGGGGAGGCCACTGCCGCCTCTCCCCTTGTATCCTGTCCACACCAGGTGACACCAGGGATAGTGACACCACTGATTGCAGCCATGTTCTTTTTCTGGGCTTCTAGCTGTCCACAGTGGGAACTGAATGTGGAACAAGACAGGCCCTTGTCCTAATCTAGCATGCTTCTCATTTTTGTATGTGCTTGGAGATCAAAACTTTTAAAAATAAATAAATACGTTTCACTTCACAAAGTTCTGTTTGTGATTATAAACGCCTTTGTGTTTTACTGTTTTTTCCTTTGCACTCTTGCTACGAGCTATCTCTTCGAGGCACCTACATGTGGAAACAATTTTTTCCAGTCCCTTACCTCATGTTTGGTGTCATGGTACTGAGGCAATTTTAAATACATTCAGAACTGGCTTGTGGTTTAATACTTAGCACAGAAAATTATGCTTGGCTTTAGAGACAAAACAGTATCTTGTCAAAAGCATTGTCTGGAGCTGTCACTTCCATCTCCAATACTTGTTTTATCCCTTTTTGTTCTCTAATCTGCCCTCAAAAACACAACCATGAAGCTCAGTGTTATGTAAGGCAGGTCCTTGTTTTCTTTGCCTCTTGTCAAAGAATGTGCATGCCAGTAGAAATGTGGGTAGTATATTCATTGCAAAAGAACTTTCAGACCGCTTTTTATTCAGCTCACAAAAATATTCTGCCTATTGAAAGATCTGAAAGAATGACATTTGGAAATGGAGAAGGAGATGCAACTCAACCCCCCCCCCCTCAAAAAAGGTTGTGATAGTCCATCTGTGAAAACCTTTTTTGTTCATGTCAGAAGTTGGGCTCCAATAAATAGTTGGCACCAAGAATGAAAGCTTCATTACATCCAGATGAAGCAGATGCTGAGTCTGTCTCAAACTATTATAAGACTTCTTTGACTATGAAGCCGTCAGAAATTAATGCTGAGATGAAAGTGCTGAGATATCAACATTTCAGTTGCATTTACCAACACTTTAAAAGCTCCAAAAAGGCATTTATTGGTCTTCAGTTTACAAACAGATTTTTTTAGAAAGGTAGATTGTGTAATACAGGAAGAATCACTGCAGTCAGGCAGTTTTGGCAATTTTGTGAGGTTCTTGGAATGGTTTAGAGAATATTGAAATAATTTGTACTAAGTTTCTAAAAATAAGGATTCCAGTTTTATTTTGTGCTATTGCATCTAGTTCCATCCCTTTGTATCAATACGCTAAATTAACTTTCAGAATTTCTATTTTTCTAAGTGCTCCTCATCTTTGATATTAAAAAACATGAGTTCTTTCAATGTATCTTGTTGAGTTTTGCCAGATTTTGCAGGCTGCTGTCACATCTGCATCCATTCATTCTGTGTCAGTGTGCCCTGTTGTGCAAGCTGTTTGTGTAGCAATTTCTTGGAGCTGCACTAGGGCTCTTCCAAAGTATTGAAACATAGGGAGTGTTTTAGTGAAACAATCCTATGGTTTGAAAGGCAAATTTACTCCTCTCTGAATTTTAAAAAAGATTCTTACAGTTAAAGTGCAAAAGTTCCGTTTCACTGATGTTATATTATTGTGTGCCTTCAAGTCATTTCTGACATTGTGATCCTAAAGCAAACCTATTGTGGGGTTTTCCAGGGTTGAGAGGGTGTGACTCTTTTAAAGTCACCCACTGGGTTTCCATGGGTGATCAGGGATTCAAACCCTGGTCTCCAGAGCATATTCCAATGCTGAAACCACTACACCACATTGGTTCTCTGATGCATTAAAGCATTATAAATTTGAGGGGAAAAATGAGCCAGTATGTGTAATGGTTTAGGTATTGGACTAGGAGACCAGGGTTTGAATCCCTGCTCAGCAATGGAAACCAGAGGGTGGCCTTGGACAAGTCATACTCCTTCAGCCTCAGAGAAAATCAATGGCAAACCTCCTCAGAATGAATCTTGCCAAGAAAATACAGTGATAGGTTTGCCTTAAGTTCACTAAAAGTCAGAAATGATTTGAAGGCACACAAGGACAACAACTCTAAGAAAAATAATTAAAAGAGGAAATGTGGAGAACAAAAGACTTTTATGTTTTGTTATGTCTCAGATTTTAAAAAAAAGACCTACTTGAGGGTGAGAATAAAAGGTCGCAGCTGGTGCCAGAAAATTCTGTAGAACAAAAGACATATCATTTGTATATTTGAAAACACCCTGGGAACTATAGCCACAGATACTGCACCCTCCTAAAACATTTATCCCAACTGGAGCTATATAAATGAAATGCATCAATTTAAAAAATTTAAGATGTGTATATTAGTGGTCATAATGCTAAAATGCATTACATTAGGACAGCTGCTTGCAAGACTGTACATGCTAGGAAACATACAAAGATGTATGTCTTAGGAGAAATGTACACAAAAGTGAATATCAGTGTTCATACTAATGTAATACTTATGATGAGCTGAGTTTAAGACTGGAAAGGGGTCACAAAGGGTGTGTGTACACTGTAGAAATAATGCATTGACACTGTTTTAAGTGCTTTAGCTCTACCATATGGAATCCTGGGAATTGCAATTTTGAAGGTCTTGAGCCTTTTTTGCCCAAGAGTACTGGGCTGCACTGCAGAAATAATCCAGTTTGACACCACATTAACTGCATGGCTCAAAGGTAGGGAATTTTGGGATTTGTAATTCTATGAGACATTTAGCCTTCTCTGTCAGAGAGCCCTGCTGCCACAATGAACTACAGCAGCCAGAATTCCACAGCACTGAGCCATGGCAGTTAAACTGGTGTCAAACTGGATTTTTTCTGCAGTGCGGATGCAGCCCAAGTTAGGGATAACCATTCAATTTGACAAATAGAAAAGTGAGACAAAGTAGAATTGATAGATATGTCATTTTTTTAAAAAAAGTGATAATATATTATAGCTCAGTGACTCCAGATTGTTCTACCCTACATATCATGTGCCTAAAGGACTCAAATGCAGGACAGTAACATTGTTTGCACTAACCATCACTTCAGCACTGCAGAAATGGTTCACCCTTACACCACTTTAACTGCCATGACTCCATCTTTTGGTATCCTGTGATTTATAGTTTATTGTGGCACCAGACATCTCTGACAGAGAAGGCTAAATGTCTCACAAAACTACATATCCCAGTTACAATGGTGTCAAACTGGATAATTTATGCAGTGTGGATGCAACCTTGTTTGTGTGCTGAACCAGTGAGTTGGTTAAAGATATTGGTATTTCCACATAGGAAACTTCTGCTGGTCAAATGAGCAGCAGACAAATGGCTAACAGGGGTTGGCTACACCGATGAACATATTATGGTTTGGATTTGGGTTTGTACATGCATGAGAAAACAGTAACAAAAGGCTTGTTAAATCACTAGCTGTTTCAAAACATCAAGAGGAAAGCTGGTTTCTACTGTCATATTTCTATGTTGTTGTTTTTTAAAGTCATCTTGCTTCTACATTAAACTTTCCTTGACCTCTCCCCTCAGATGTTTGACTGACTGTTTTTCCTCCTTACTGTCTAACTCATTTTTCCAACCAACATAATGCAGCCATCTTCCCAAACTAACCTGTTACTCCTTTAATTTTTTCCTCATTACTGCCTTAGCTGCTTCTATATATACCCTGCCCTCTACCCTGTTGTTCATCACACATTGTATTTTGCACAAACTGCAATTCTTTTGCATATGAAAACATTTTTTTGCATTTTTTTCTGAATTGGAAAAAAAATGGAAAATGCACAAAAATGCACCCTATTCCTTGCAACATGCAGAGATGTAGAGACACCCATTCATACTGAGAAGAAAATGTCAATATTCTTAAATCTCTGATAAACATATATAGCGGATGACAAGTCAGAAATGACTTGAAGGCACACAATGACAACAATTCCATGTCTTTGTCCCATGACATAAAGGCACACCAATTTTAGCATCCATTCGATCCTTGAGATGATATGGAAAGGCCACATGCTCCTAAGATCTCCTCCACAGTTGCTTAGAATAGAACATTTATTTTTGCGACACCGATTATACCAAGGGAATGCATTCCATTTTAAAATCCAATTGGATACAACAGTTTTTCTTTTTAGATGGATCTGGAAAAATTATCTATTTTTGCAATCCTTCTCTGAGTAGTCCAATCTAACAGCTATTTCAAGGACAGCAAACACTGCAGTTTAATGTTTTGGACTCTGTACATTGCATGCTTTATTATTATAAAGCTTCAGAACTAAGAGGTTTATAAATATTCATGATACAGAAATATATAAAACAACTAAAGGTCTAACCACATTTTGGCATACATCAAATATTTCTTTCAGATATGAAAATTTACAGCTGATGGTGTTGAATCATTCTGAGAAACACTACAATTACATATGTACATAAAATTAGCTAGTGAAGATATGAGGAAAGTAAATTTGAAAGATTCAAATGACTCACGATTTGAAAGATTTTGTTGATTCCAATTGAAAGCCTCTGTGATGAGTAATGATTACCCCAACAATGACATCTGATTATCTTCAACATATACCAACAAGGGCAAGGATGGGTCAACCACTGAATATGGAAGATTTCTGTATAAGAATCTAATTCAGCAATACATGCCTGTCTTTACTTAAGATACTTTAAAAGCACTAGGTTAGCTGGGTTACTGGATGAGCTGGTGGGAAGTAGAGTACTGTATATACTCATCTATAAGTCTAGAAATTTGGTAATAAATTGCAAGGACAGAAAATGTGAAGGAGTTGATTTTTGGAGATGGAAGAGTGGAATATGCATGGAGCAGAGGAACCCAGCTTGATACAAGGCACCCTTACAGACAAAATCTAATATATAGTCCAAAAAACCCACAAAAAAACTACTAATATATATTGTTTTTTTCTGTTTGGGAGTTGCTCAATATAATTTACCAACTGGAAGAAGAAGAACTTAACAATTAGAATACACTAACAAACTAAAAGCAGCAGCAAAAGCACACCTTGATGCTCACTGCAAAGCTGTACTTGGTGAGCTTCACAATCTATTTTTGTTCTTAGTGCTCAGGATACAGCAAACTTGCCTACCTTCCTCATCACCTCATAAGTACGGTTTCCAGGTCTCCGGGCCTGGACTAACATCTCCAATTCTTAAAGTGAGACGAAGGAATCTTAGGATAACATGTCTAACTCTGAGCAACTTTGATTGATGCTTAATGACATCATAGGGGTGCATCTACACTGTAGAAAGAATATAGTTTGACCACAGCACCATCCTACGGAATCCTGGGATTTGTAGTTTCGTGAGGCACCAGTACTCTTTGGCAGAAAAAGTTAAAGGTAAAACTTGTAAAACTACAAATTCTAGGATTCTATAGGATGGAATTACATCAGTTAAAGTGAGGTCAAGCTGCATTATTTCTATAATGTAGATGCACCCTGGGACCCATTCCTCTGATATCAAGAGGAGCCACCCTTGTACCAGAGGCCATTTCTTTCAGCATTTTGATGGAACATTTCTTGGTCTTAAATTGCAGATATGAGGATGGGACCACCTTGGCAACCCCACTACTAACTTCAGTCAATAAATCACAGGTTTCAACACAGATCCTTAGTGGACTTCATTTCTTCCCTCCCTCCATTGTGAGAGGTGTCCATTATTCCTCCCTTTTCCTTCTTCTTCTTTAACCTGTCCTCTGATACTATGACTACAAAAATTATTCTGAAGTCACAGGTATAGAATAGTGTCTACACAGGGATACATGCCAAGACAGGCTGATATTTGGGAGTGGGGTAGATGTCTATGTGTATGTCTGTGCAATCCTGGCATAATGACAACAGAATGAGGGTGTAGTCTCCTTGTATAATATTTGAGAAATCCAGTACAGTGCTTAGTAATGAGGGTAAAATCTTCCATCTGTTAATTGTGAAACAGATTTTACTACTCAGCTCAAAATATAACTGGAGAATGGCTTATGCGCTTGTTAACCTGCCAAATGGAAAGGCTGAGGGACAATTTTGTCATTATCTTGATGAAACAACAACACTTCAAGATATTATAGATAGTGATAAAAAGCTCTCACAGAAATTTATATTTTGCACTTGGAATTTCCCATCTCAGTGATGTAACAGATAAGATTTTTGCCAAAGCCCAACATATTGTTTTTAACAATAAAAATGCTGAACTCACCTTTTTTTCATTCTTGCTTTCATGTTAAGCTCTCAGTAAAGTCAGTCAGTGGTTAGAAAAATAAATCTATGTGCATAGGTAATAATTTATCTATATTTCAATATAATTTCATATCTGATTTTCTAACAAAATAGTTCTTTTCTTAGAGATGGAATAATATAAATTTTAATAAATGGGCTGTGAGATAGCAATTAGGTCATGAGATTAAAACTACATTAAAATCAGAGCTTGGAAAAGTTACTATTGATTTTGTGCCCTTAAGTCCCAGAATACAAACTCTTGTCACAATAAGAAATAAGGAAAATCCTATTTGATGTTTCAGTTCTTCAAAAATTTCAATTCAAGAACTGACCCTACTGCAAAATATGACAGCTATTTACAAACACTTGTAAAACACTTGTAAAAGAGCTCTTGTTTATCACTGAATTATCATCTACAGTTCCTATCGCTACAGTGAGTATAACAATGTTAGCTTTTTGTTGTTACTGTTGTGTGCCTTTAAGTCATTTCCAATTTATGGTGTCCCTAAGGCAAATCTTATGGAGCCCTGGTGGCACAGTGGTTAAATGCCAGTACTGCAGCAATTCACAGCCACAAGGTTGTGTGTTCAATCCTAGGCAGGACTCCAGGGTCCACTCAGCCTTGCAGCCTTCCATAGGTCACTAAAATGAGTACCCAGCTTTTTGGGGACAATTAGCTTACACGTTATAAACTGCTTAGGGAAGTCTCTGCATAGAGCAGTGGTGGTGTTGCCTCAGAGAGGCAGTGAATGCAAACTGTGATATCTCTTTGCATTTAATGTTTTTGAATGTTTAGCACAAAGGAGAAATACTATCAGTGTTAAATCATTTCCACCCTTATTTTGCTTTGGAGCCCAATTTATTGCCCCCTGAAGATAATCTACTGTTCAGAACATTAAGTTTTCAACATTGTTTAACGAATAGCAAATGATGAAAATTGGAAAACTAATTAAATTGTCTTAATAACTTAATAACATTAATAACTGAAATAACATGATTCACTAAATAAACATTCCTTTCTTGTTTAAAATGTTCGGTTGTTTTTTTTAAAGACCCTGTTATTTACAGAGAATTACATAGAGGTTGTCATGATTCATCTAGGGTTTCAACATGCTTCTTTTTTCCTTTCAGCGTATTTCTTCCTCAATTGGAATTTGCCTTCCAGGTACACTACAAAGCCCATGGTATGACTGTTGCCTGGGAATGGCGATATTCCAACACATATAGACATTGCTACATTGGGAAAGGCATTCCTTGGGTATGCAATCACATTTCACAACCTGTTCAATTATATTTTTTTTCTTCACTGATATCCATCTTAATTCATCATAGTTTAATAAAGAATAATGTTAAAGGCTTGTAAGGAATGATGTCTTTAATTCAGCTAGAACATCCTGATCCAGTGCAGGCGCAGCAATAAGTGGCTGGCTATGAAGATTAATAAGTGAATTAAGGGTGAAGAATTGTTAATCAGAAATGTTCTGATTGTCTCTGAGCAGGTCCAGAGCATTTTCTTACACAACTAAATTTTGCATCGTTTCTGCCTTCTCATTCTCCATCAAAAAGTGTTGTGTACAAAGATCAGTTACAGAGCACATATTTTGCATATACGTAGAAGCCAACTATCCAAAATTTAGATCCAGCTGCAGTGGGCAAAAATTGGAATATACCTTGGAATTCTAAAAAAAAATTATCTGTTTTATCATCTAGAGCAATGAGCTTATTAAAGTAGATGGAGCAAACTTATACCCACTTATCTGGATAAAGATAATGGGATTTACTTCTGAATAGACATTTGGAGATGGCATGGACTTTGCTAGTTTAATCCTTTGACTCTGAAGTAACAGCTCCAAACCTACTAAATGCCTGAAGGCATATGATTCATTGGTGCTTATCACACTAATCAATTGTTTGGGCTGTTTCCATTTGAAAACATTCTTCTGTACTTGGACAGGTAGTGGAATGGCAATATACTCCTTTGCACTATCACTGCATTTGCACTTTAATGGTATTCATATGTTTGCTTTCTATTGAAGGATGACAATACCATTTACAACACACCATTTGGTCCATTTTCTTCCCCATTATGAGTATCTTTTTTTAAGGGAAGCCATAATTATACAATGAGGCTATTGTGGAGCTACTCCCACTGGAACACCCACTGCACAGCCTCCACCATTTGCTTCTATGTTTCCCCCCCAAAACCAACACTTGCCTGGTTCTGCTTTTCTATACAGTCGGCCCTTCTTATAAACGGATTCAAGCATCCATAGTTTGAAAATGTTCCAAAAAAGTATAAATTTCAAATATCAAACCTTGGTTTTCCATTTTTTATAAGGGACACCATTTTGCTATGTCATTATATTTAATGGGACTTGAGCATCCACGGATTTTGTTATCCACGGGGGATCTTGGAACCAAACCCCAGCGTATAACAAGGGTCCACTGTATTACTCTTTAAGCTGTTGTATATTTACTCTGTATTTACACCTTAAAATTTCCCCTGAACTCTGTGGTTTCTCTGGGCATTACTCTTTAATATCTTTGCATTGGAATTGTTTTACATGCATATTCTCTTTCTTTTTTAAAAAAAAATGATGTAAAATCATGAAAAAAATGCTAGAGAATGAAGAACAACATACATCAGTTCTCTTTTCAGCTCTTGGGAATCCTGGTGTCTTCACAGCCCAAACATGGGAAGTAATCTGGGGTTTCCCTGCTGGGAACACCCAGGCAATCCTCAAAGGGAGAGCAATGAAAGTACACTCACACACCCAATATAGCAGTGAAACAGTACAAGCTATGCACATCCAAAATGGTTACTAAATTAAAAGAATATGGTAAATATTCAGGATTTCAAATCAATAAAGACAAAACAAAGATATTGGTAATTAATATTTCCGAAGAAGAGAAGATAAAAAGCAAATCGGATTTTCAAAAGGTGGAAAGGGTAAGGTACCTAGGAATTTGACTTACAATAAAAAATACGGACTTATTTAAAAACAATTATGAGAAAATATGGATGGAAATAAAAAAAGACATAATGAGATGGAATAAATTGGAACTTTCTTGGTTTGGACGGATGTCGGTTATTAAAATGGTGGTCCTGCTGAAGATGATATTCTTATTTCAAAACTTACCAATTATAATAAACGATGCCCCCTTTACAAAATGGAATAAAGATTTGACAAAATTCATCTGGAAGGGGGGAAAAAACTAGGATTAAATTAAAGCTACTCCAAGACATAAAAGAAAGAGGAGGCCTTGCGCTACCCAATTTCAAATGCATCTACTCTAGTTTGGGCACTAGACTGGATAAGATTAAAAGATTAAAAAGAAGCAAGACTATAAATTTGGAAGGGCCGGATTGATCTATGGACTACATGGATATTTGTTCAATGAAAAAGACAAAGTAAATAAAGAATTTAATAATCATTTAATAAGAAAATCAATTTACCACGTATGGAGGAAAATAAGAAAGGGATGGTTTCCCCAAATTGTGTGATAAACTCCAGAAAAAATTCAGTTTCAAAGTGCAATTTCATTACAGGCTGAGTCTCCCTTATACAGAATTCCAAATTTTGAAATAGTCCAGAAACCAAAAATTGTTTCATGGGTTGCTGAGATAGGGACACCTTTGCTTTCTGAATGTTAAAAGTACATAAACTTTGTCTGATGGACAAGATTATTAAAAATATTGTATAAAATTACCTTCAGGTTATGTATATAAAGCGTATATGAAACATAAATCAATTTTGTGTTTAAATTTGGGTTCCATCTCCAGGATAGCTCATTATGCAAGTACAGTTGTCTCTCCTGATTCATGGGAGATCCAGTCCGCCCCCCCCCCCCAGAATTGGTAAACTGCAAATATTCAAGCCCCCATTGAAAATACTGGCGGTGCGCTCTGGTGCACGCACCATTTTGTCCCTCCTGGCTTCCGATCGGCAGAAATTCAAGACTGCAAACAGGAAGTCAGTGAATCCAGAGGGATGACTTTATATGCAAGTAGGGTTGCCATAA
>NC_056527.1:39173646-39243549 GCF_019175285.1 Sceloporus undulatus | reverse complement strand
TTTTGTCTCAAGAGCTGCTCCTGGCCCTCAGTATTTGAATCCAGATGGTCTTCTGAAGTTACTGTATGCATTATATATGTCAACAATTATTATATATATGTATAAATCTTCAAGGCTGATTACACTACATATGAAAATGTTAGTTACAAAACACAGCCTCTACCATCTGTAAATACATTAATATTGCAGGACCACATACCACGCGGCAAGTGAAACAAGTGTATTTCACAGAATTCTGATACAATTTCTTTCAGCGAAATGAAGCTGGAACAATCTGGGGCTCTTTGGTGGAATATAAATCCTACATGCACCACCTAATTCTGTTTATTTGTAACTGTGAAACTCCTGTGGAAGCTTTGAACCATATCCATCCAGCAACACTTAAGTGGCACATTGCACACTATCTGAGAAAGGAGAGTCAACGTATCTACTGAACCACACCATCTGGAGGTACCAGTGGGCCCTTCCCTTATGTGGGGAATCCGTGGATGCTTGGGCCCCATTCTTTTGAATATCTTAAATAATAATATAAAGAAATAATAAAACTGAATGTTCACTCATGCTTATCTTCACAAAGGCTGGCCCTAAATTACATTATGCTAAGTTGTCAATACCAATTGTGGTAAGATGGACAGAAATCCTGTGGCCTCATTCCTACTACAGTTTAAATCGGATCGTGATTTGGTTATGATTCAGTTTTAAACGAGCACTGGTTCCCTGTCTAATGCAAGTCACTGAAGCAATTTGGAAAGGGGAGGCCCTGCTTTTGACCCGTTTAACCCACACTCAAAAAGATGCTGGTTTTTTTCCTGGGTCTCTGGGGACAATTGTTTTATTTTGAAATAAATCAATTCAGCCCAAGTGGGAACCATGTGGTCGAATCTGCCCTGGCACTCTGGGCTTCCCCGGCCTCCCTGCCCTCGGCCCTTGCCTCCTTCCACCCTGGCCTTGCCTCTCCACCTTGGCCTTGCCTCTCCTTTCCAGCCTTGTCTCTTTCTGCCCCAGCCTTGCCTGTTCCATCAGCCACAAATGGCTTCCTTCTACCTCCTACCTGATCCAGCCTCAGGCACTCCAGCCATGCCAGGGAACAGCAGAGAAGACCAGTGGTATTATAGCGGCCGGCCAGGGGGGCAGAGAAAGCAGGCTGGTGGTGGAGAAGGCAGGCCTGCCTTCCTATCCACCTGCGGTTGCCTTATCTGAGTTGATAAATTGATGCCAACCATAGTTGTGAACCAACTCTTGATGCTGTGAACCAATTCATCCAAATTCGGCATCAGGCCACTGAATTATTCATAATGGGAATGACTCCCCAGCCATACTTCTGCATAGACCCATGGATTTCAGAGGGGCTTTTGACAATGGTAAGTCCAATTGATTTCATAGGTTTGGCTCTGATTAAATCTGAATCTAGTCTGTTGATTTTTTTAACATATCATTCTTCATGGATTATTTTACAGGAAAAACTGAGCAGCAACAACTAATAGGAGCTAGGAATGAGAGAAGGGGGGTCAGGGTCAGGGTCAGAGGGCTGTAAGTCTCTGAAGGTTATCGCCATCCGTGCCTGAAACGTTTCTATTCTGTTCCCCAAAACGTTTCAAGATTGTAACGTTATGGGAACGGCTATTATCGCATTAGAAAATGTAAAGCGTTCCGAGAACGTTACGGGAACACCACATTTACCGCATTTGGTCCTTTATAGGGAAGCGTGATAAGTATGGAGAACGTTTCAATATTCGGCGCATGCGTATTTTATTCGGGGACCTTATAATGTGATGTAATCACTCTACTGTTCCTTTTCCCCCGGAACTGAATAGGGTGACCTTAGTTGATCGATTACGGGTACAGAAAAAGCTATTCCACATAAAACATTGGGAGCAACTTTATGACAATAAGGGCTGTGTCATTAATGTGAAAAAAAACTCCCCATGAAGTGTGGGTGGCCCTCCTCCTAAGAGTTCTCCCACAGAGGACTGGATGGCCCATGTGTCAGGATTGCTTTGATTGTGATTTCCCTGCATGGCATGGTGTGGACTGGATGGTCCTTGTGGACTCTTCCTACCCCATGATGCTAGGAAATGCTTCATTATGGATATGAGAAAGAATTAAAAAGATAAAAAATAAACATTGTCCCCATAAAAAATTGTGTTGTAACCAGAACTCTGCTGGCTCATGTTTTTTCAACCTTACATTATTATACAGTGGTACCTCGGGATACGAAATACCGGTTACGAATTTTTCGGGTACGAAAAATCCCATAGGGATTATTGTTTCCGGGTTACGGAGTTTTTTCGGGTTACGAAAACTTTTGGTGCTTTTTTCGGCTTTTTTCGCACGGAATCGCGGCTTTTTCCCCATTAGCCGCCTATGGGCAATTCGGGCTTACGAAGGCTTTTCGGGTTACGAAAGCCGCCCCGCGGAAACGAATTACTTTCGTTAACCCGATGCCCCACGACCCCGAACCACCACTGTATGTCACACCACTGTATTATGTATGTATATGATATTATAGAGGTAGAGACCGAGCGAGAGGAGAGAGAGAGAGTTTTCATATATACATATATATAATACCATAATTATACACACATCTATCTATACATAGCCCTCACAAATGGTGGGGCTTGTTTTTTTTTTCTCTATTTATTTTACTCAACCATGAGTCCCAGGGAGCAGCAAAAAAACCGAACGCTCTACGGAATGGGGAGGAATGCCAGGGAGGGAAAGTCCGTTCAGCCAATCAAAACAAGGCAGATCTGAGAACAGATGTAAGAACGCTTACATTACCGCTCTCACATTTCTTGGGACCATTTTAAAAAACGTTTCCACAAGCTTGGATCACTTCTCATCCGTTCTCTCCGAGGAACACATATGGAACGCTTTGAGGGTAGGTATGTAGAACCGCGGATGGGGAACCCGATGCGGGAAGAAGAAACGTGCAGTAAGTAAAGTGTAAAAGTTGTGTTCTGTTCCTATCGGTTCCAATAACCGTTCTCGGACGCGATGCGGATACTCTCCACTGTTTCTAAAATCCAACCTTTAAAGTCGTTTCAAGGTAACGCGCTTAATTAAAAGTGTGTGTGTGTGTCTGAGTATGTTCGGTGACACAGGAGATGGCGGGAGAGAGCTGAAGGAGGCATTCATCAGTGGAACCTTAATTTGGATAGAACCCTGCATAATCTTTAAAGGTTAGAACTTTCAAATCCTATTTTTTTCTAAGGTTCGATATTGCAGTGCATAATAAATGGTTGTTCGCACTTCCAACCCTGCAACCAAAAAGAAGAATAAACAAATATAAACCTTTATCTGTTTCTTGAAATAATCACCACTGTCCTTTCTGTGTATTAAAATAAGATGTTGGGAAAGTTACTTTTTTGGACTGTAGCTGCCAAGAATCTCCAGCTACTAATAATTATAGGATTTATTTATATGCCGCCCAATCACTGGGAATTCGGTACAACAGAGGGGATAATAGACGGTTCCCTGCCCTCAGGCTTACAATCCAAAAAGACACGACACAAAAGGAGAAGGGAATGGTGAGGGGGGGGGGGAGGGGATCAGGTCTAGCATTCTTCTCTCCCTCTGAGGCCTGGACCAAGGCAGATGGACTGGAGAGAGGGCTCTTCTTCTTCAGGCTAGCCCTGATGGAGCTGGGCCTGCCTGGTCAACTCCCTCATAGGCCAGAGGATGACAGCTAATGTGCCAGTATCCCAAAAAACTAATGCTTTCAGGCTCAGGATAAAATTATCTTTTAGCCCACACCTTGGGTAATACAAACTTTTCCAATTCAAGATTGAGAGGCAGTACAGACTGGCACTTTGTGCTGGCTTGACTGTGTGCTAGGGCTGAACTAGGGCAGAGCATTCACATGCTCTGAGCCCTAGTTTTGCCACCCTGTCACCATCATGGTGCACGCACATCCACATGGCATGATGACATCCATGGCACACAGCACCAAATGGTGCTGGCTGGAAGGGGTGTCATCATGGCTCGCAAACATGTCTATGATGGCCCTTCCACAAGCTACTCTGAGCAGCTTCTTTTAAGGAGTGGGTTGGTGCTCCAGCGTGTGGCTGCTGCGGCATTGACCCATGGCAGGAAGGTGCAGCTTTCAACCGCCCCTCTGTATGGTCCCTATGAAACTGGGCACCCGGGGTTTGATTCCCTGCTTGGCCATGAAACCCATTTGGTGATCTTGGGCAAGTCACAGTCTCTCAGTCTCCGAGGAAGGCAACGGCAAACTTCCTCTGAACAAACTTTTTCAAGAAACCCTCATGATAGGTACCCTTTAAGTCAGACTCAGAAACGACATGAAGGCACGCAACAACAACAACAATTGCTTATTAAGTAAGCAAACAAAGTCAATATATATTAAAGAGGAGACACCTGGGGCCTTTACACACTGCACAGTTATTGCAGTATGAATGCATCTCAACTGCCACGGATGCATCCTATGGAATCGAGGGATTTGTAGTTTGGTGAAGTACTGGCTGTGAAGTCTAACTTCTCCTCCCTAAACTGGAAATCTCAGGATTCCAAAAGGTTTTGCCATGGTAGTTAAAGGGGGAAACACAAGTGTTATAACTGTATGATGTGAAAAGGCTGCTGAACTTTTCTGGTGGACCTTTAGTCCAGTCTTGTCTGTGTTACATGAAAGAGAAAGGAAGGTTTTTTTGGTGGAGGGGGAAGGGCAGAGGCTCCTAGAGAAGCAAATTCAAATTGACTGAGTAGTCTTGAATAATTTCAACCTGCATTCTCCTGGTGATGCTGGAATGCTAAAGCAGCCTGGAATATGTAGAAATATAAACAATGAAGTCTCTGGTAATTTGACATACCTGGGCATTTTCTATTAATAAAGGAATATGAGGTAGGAGGCAAGGTTGGATAAGTTATGCAAGGGAGACCAGCTTTTTAGAGAGAACAAGTGTTGGAAGAACAATTTCCTGTGCACTGACAGCTGCTCCTGCTCATTTAACAGCTAATCTCATTTAATGTCTGTAGCATATGGTTCTGAAAAATATTTGGGCTTTCAATTAATTTGAAGTATTTTAAATCTCATTTAAACAATTTTAAACTTGCACTGAATTGTCAGGACTACTCTGACAGCCCAACAATCAAATTAACTTTGTACACAGTCATATAATTACTTAAAATAACCTTTACAGAAAGTACGATTTAACACTCATGATCTATACTGTTTGTAATGGCACTTTAGCATATCTACTTGGAAATCAAATTCAAGTAGTTAAATATTTACTTGGAAGTAAACCCAAGTTAACTGGGAAGCAAATTCCAATCTGTCGAATGAAGATCACTGTCAGGAAGGATAAAGTTGCAGTCCTATACACACTTGCATGAGAGTATGGCAAACCTCCACTGAACTCAATGAATGGGGATGACTTCTGAAAAATCATATATAGGGCTGTATTGCTTGCAACAGTACTTTAAATTCCTATCAGATCCTAAAATAAAACTGTATCTGCACACAGTGTGTTTCAGAAATACTTCACTCCCACCAAGATCAGTGACGTTAACAAAAATCATAGCTAGCAGGCATTATTTAAAAAAGCAGACAGATGACATTTCTGGTATGTTCATTTCTACAAATGGAGCTACGGTTCAACTGTTTATTGAGAAACTTTCAGCATGTACAGCTACAGGGATATCTACTGTTTTCAGGGCACCTGTTGGAGAGCAAGGTGGGGATTGGGAAGAAGTGCCAGGGAGGCTAGCTGGAACTGATGAGACTTTGGAGATTACCGCACTAGGGTAAAAGTGTTCCCCAATGTGTTCTCACGGGCGCAAGCCTGGAGCGTGATGAGAACCAGAATGCTAGTTTACCGCACGGCGGAACGCCGCAGTCGCCGCCGGGTGTTCCAAATGTGTTCCAAATGTGTTCCCAATGTGTTCCAGGGACGCCATTTCTGGGAACAGTTTTGAACCGTTCCCAGAAATGGCGTCCCTGGAACACATTTGGAACACATTTGGAATGCCCGGCGGTGACGGCGGCGTTCTGCCGTGCGGTAAACTAGTGTTCTGGTTCTCATCATGCTCCAGGCTTGCGCCCGTGAGAACGCATTGGGGAACGCTTTTACCCTAGTGCGGTAATCTCCTATCAGTCAGTCCTTTGATGGACTGGGCACTGGGAAACCCACACTCCCAAAGTATAACTGTAAAAGTCTGCAATTGCTTCACCCACCCTAAGATTTATAGTTTGCTTAAACACTTATAGAGCTCTGGTATACCTCCCTGAACTACAGTGCTAGAGGTCCCTAGCTAAAACCCCTTCAGTACGTCACCAAACTACAAATCCCAGGACTTTGTAGGATGGACACTTGACAGATGAAATGCTATCACATTGTCATAGTGTAGATATACTTTCAGACAGTAGAAAGGTAGCTAGGAAAGCACATCTGGATGGAGATCACAAGAACCATCTCCTGCAGAAATGGTAAAGGGCACTGTCACACATCCAGCACTAAATGATGATTTTGGGGCTGAGTCAAGCTGCTACATGAGTATGGTTGGTAGTTTTACACAGTTAATGGGTGCTGTAATGGGTTCTGTAGACCCCCTCGTCCACCTTTTTTCTGAAAAATAACAGAACATTGGTTTCAAGGTCCAGGGGATGGAGCTTACCTGCATTCCTGTGATCCAGTAGAGGAGAACATGCATATTAGCACTGCTCTTATATCAATATTGATTCTTACTAAAACTACAAATTGCTCTGAATTTTGTATTATTGTAATGCAACTCTGCAGGACCAAAACATAGGGATCTGTTTGTCAGACCATTGGTACAGCTTTCCTAATATTGTCAGCTCCAACCAACATGGTGTCTCTAGGATTTCCAGAAGAGTTATTTTGTAATTTTTCCTGGATATTTTGGACATCTTATGATAAGATATGACTCAGAAAAAACAACAACAATGCTTGGTGATGTAGAAGATGGTAGAAAGGGAGGAAGACTACATGACAGGTGGATAGACTCAATCAGTAAAGCCACAGCTTTAAGTCTGCTCATAAAAGGGTGATTTGGAGATCTCTCTTTCAGAGGGTCTCCATAAGCTGAAGCTGGCAATTACTAAAAACCTAGAGATCCTCAGTATTCCCTTATGGTCTGCCATCCAAATATTAGCCAGACCTGACTAAGCTTCCAAAATCAAATGACATCAAAATGAGATGTGGGATGTTCCCGGTGGTAAGGGGGTCCTTCTCCAGTTTCCAATTCACCAGTCAATACAAACTTATGTTACTGCATTTTATGTTACCACTACTGTGAAGGAAGGAGTTCAAGGTGACTAACAACATTAATATTGATTAAAAAAACAAGTTAAACAATTACATAAGTTAAGTCAATAAATGTCAGAAACATCTAAAAGGGCCATGTGAAGTTATGTCTCTTAGCACCTTTCCTAAAAGCAGAAAAAATGGGAGCTGATCCCAGTTCTAAGAGGAGCAATGTATTGTACAACAGGAGAAAAAATGCTCCCAGTCCCACATGCCTGTCAATGAACATCAATCAGTATAGTAGATAGTCGATAGTATTCTCTGTGGAATATTTTAACATCTGGGTAAATTCATTCCAGTTATTTCAATTGTTTTTAGACAGTTATTTCCTAGAACACACAATATTTGTGTTTTGTACTGTGAAAGACAATGCATGTAGATCAAATAGTGCTTATGAAAATAATATGGAGACCAAAGCTTAATGTTATAATAAATTTTATAAAATAGATTAATCTGTTTTTCTCCTTTTGAGCACAAGTGAGGGAGATAACAGTATTTTCATGTTTGATCTTTTTTGAATATTTAAAGTTTCAATTTGGTCCTAAACACACTGCAGAAACAATCCCATTTAGACCACTTTAACTGCCCTGGCCCAGTGCTGGGGAATCCTGGGAATTGTAGTTTATTGTGGCACCAGAGCTGTCTGACAGAGAAGGCTATATGTCTCATAAAACTACAGAATTCCCTAGCACTGAGTCAGGGCAGTTAAAGCAGCCTCAAAGTGGATTATTTTTGCAGTGTGTTTTGGACCACTGTTCAACTTTTAAGCCATTAAGATACTGTGTATTATATGATCTGCACATTAATGTTCATGTGTCTGCACAAGTGGGATTATATATTTAAAAATCTTTGGGGATGGATACACAGCGTTTACTTTAGAAGCCTTGATAATTGGCTGTTACACAAATCTTCTTTTAGAGAAGGAAAACAAAAATAGAATTCTGTGTAATAGAAGTATTTCTAAGTAAATAAATCACAATAGTTCCAAATGCAATTGGAATCATAACTTCTGAATCTTTTATTCTGCTGTCTTGAATGGCAGATTTGTTTCATTTTAAAAATCCAACAAATATACTCTTGGTCAGACCCTGAAGGAAATTAACTTATCCTGGCAAGCCTGGCGTAAAAATGGATTTCTGCTCAGTGACGTCACAGCTACTTTTGGCTTCTAGTTCTTCTGTCAAAACAAATACATCTTCCCTTCTCATTTTTTTTCTGCAGGGTTTGCACTTTCTTCTTGAACAACCATTTTTAAAAATGCCAAAGATAATTTTGCTCTACCTGTCAAGATATTAATTTTAGAGGCAAAACAATGAATAATCCACAGCCAATTCCCTGAAATGATTCATGTTTCCTTGAGAAAATACAACTAATCCAATCCATTCTCCTTTGTCTTGCCTACAAAACTCACAGAAATAAAAAATATTTAGTAACAACTAGTTTTCTTTTATAGTTTTTTTTAAAAAAAAGAAATCTAAAAGGCAGAATCTTTCTCAGCAAACTGATACATTTTTGCTGCCTAAATTCTAGGATAGGATGGCAGCCCAATGCTCTTCATGTACAAAATATGGATGGGTAACCAAATCTTAAATTGGCAGTGGCTGTGGAGCTGCTTATTCCACAGTACCTGCATCCAACTGGCTAATCTAGGTGACCTAGGGCAGAAATAATAATAATAATAATAATAATAGTAATAATAGATAATTAAAGAAGATACTTCTGCCTTCCAACACCTTTCAGGTGCTGTCCACTTCCTAGCGTTTGGTGCCTGAGGCAGCTACTCCACTATGGTTAATAGGAGGGCTAGCTGCGCTGCCAGAAGTGTCAGACTTGCCATTTGAGAACAAGAAATCATATCCTTCCCCACTGTTGTTGTTGTAGGCCTTCAAGTCATTTTCAAAGTATGATGATCCTATCATGGGATTTTCTGAGGCTGAGTGTGTGTGGCTTGCCCAAGGTTACCTAGTGGTTTTCCATAGTTGAGCAGGGATTTGAACCCTGGTCTCCAGAGGCATAGTCCAATGCTCAAATGACAACTCGGCACTGGTGTTATTGTTATTGAGACGCTATTTTACAGATAAAACAATTGCATTGTTACAGTTCTGAAAATATACTATAGGTTGTTGCCAGCTCACTGGTTAGTATAAATCAATGCCACTCCATTAAATTCATGACCTACATGCAGATGTGTAGTTACTTCTGTTCTTAAATCACATCACCTTAAATAGGATTTTAAGTAGCACTGTAAATTTATTTTATTTCATTGTTTAAAAAAACAAGTTTGTCAAGTTAAGTTAAACAAATAGAATGAACTCACACTACAAATGGAACAAACTTTTTATGAAGACCCATCATTTCTGTCACAGCAAACAACTTTAGAATATAAACAAGATGCCCAATGAGGCAGTTTCAGAGTTTGAAGACGTGGCTGCTTGGAGTGTAGTACTCCTGGAGGCTCAGGGCTTTGGGGAAGCTGTAGTCCAAAATAACTAAAATATAGCTTTACCAAGTGCTGTAATCATTAAGAGAATTTCCATAATGAAAGAATCTGAAACCCCTACCCTTTACAAATTTACTTCATGGTAAGAGGTACACATACACAAAGATCAACCTTTTTAGGCACTGACAATGGCCTCTATTTGAAATTAATGTGCCCATTTGCTCCTCCAATTACTACTCTGGAATGACCCACACAATGAGAATCTGTGGTACAACCTAGGGCCCTTTCACACAACACAAATATAGCACTATAATGGGCCTGAACAGACAGGCCTAAATAAAGCTGCTTTGGATTACTTTGGAAGTGTGCTGTTTAAATGACGCATGCGTCCTAACAGCTGGAAGCCACGCCAAAGCCATGCTCCAGTCCTAAGGGCTGGAGCACAGCTTTGGCACAGCTTCTGGCCTCTTAAGATGAGTATGTCATTTAAACAGCATACCTCCAAAGTGACCCGAAGCAGCTTTATTTTGGCCTGTCTGTTTGGGCCCTAATGCTACTTTAACATCTATGACAATATCCTATGATATCCTGAGATTTGTATTTAGAAAGGGGCATTTAATTCTCTGCCACAATGTCTAATCAGATTATAAACCCCAGGATTCCATAGGATGCAGCCATGGTAGTTGGAGTCATAGTTGGGGATGTAGCTAGGATTTTAGGAAGGGGGGGGTCCAGACTAAGTGTCACCATTATAGGTGGGGCTTGGGTGTGGCGGCACAGCAGCACACACCATTCATTTTTCTAATGGAAAGGGGGTTCTGGACCCCAAGAACCCCTCCCCCCTTGGCTACATCCATGGAGATTACCGCACTACGTTCTGAGAACGTTCTCAGAACGTGATGAGAACGGAACACATTTAAGAATACCGCACGTATGTGTTCCAATCGGGTTCTGAGAACGTTCTAAATGTGTTCTACATGTGTTCCAGGAGGGTACAGATTGAATGTGTTCCCAGAGAGCTGTAATGTGATGAGAACGTTCCAACAGAGGTCTGTGCGGTATTCTTATCCGTTCTCAAATCCGTTCTCTCATTCCTCCGTCTCCTGATTGGCTGAAAGAATGACAGGCAGGGAGGCAGGCAGGCGAGCGACTGCAGTGAGGGAAGGTGTGTGTGTGTGTGTGTGTGTGAGAGAGAGAGAGAGAGAGAGAGAGCGAGAGAGAGGGGGGGAAAGAAGGAGGGAGGGAAGGAAGGAAAAAGGGAGGAAAGGTGGGACAAGGAAGAGAAGAGGAAAGCAGGGAAAGAGAGAGAAAGAGAGAGGGAAAGAGGAGACCAAAGCAGAGAGCAAGAGGGAGAGGGTCTGGCTGCTTCTGCGGGGGCCTCTAGTGTCATGTCCAGTGGGGCTGCTTCTGCGGGGGCCTCTAGTGTCATGTCCAGTGGGGCTCCTGTGCTGTCACAATGCAGGAGGCAGGGATGCCCAGGACCTTCTCCTCCTTCCCTCCAGGAGGGAACCCACAAAAGCTCCTCTGTTTGGAGCACCACACAAAAGCAAGCAAACAACTCCCAGAATTCCATAGCAAAGAGCCAGACAAGAGTTAAAGCGGGGAGGTAAGCTCACAACCTGAAGGCACACATTACATGCACACACACAGGAGCAAAAGGGTGTCAAGCTGCCAAAAAGGGAAAATGGGATGACAGCAGAGGACTCTTCTTTTCTAACCGGTTTAAAGAGCTGCAGTGGCTGCCGTGGCTCTACCCTTGGTCCAGTCCCCTTCCTTTCCCTCCGCTTGAAGGGACCTCCGTGGAGCTCCCTTAAAGCCCAGGCTGCCAAGGAGGGGACTCTGCCCTTGGCCCATCAAGTTACATAGGTTTTATCCTATTTTCTTCAAACATATGCCAGCATATGAAGCCCCAACGTTTTATAGGGGCTTGCCTTCCTTCCCTCCCAAGAGAATCCTCGGACTCCCTTCGGAGGGAAGACAAGCTGGGGGGGGGGGGCTTGTCTTCCTTCCCTCCCAAGGGAATCTTCAGAGGGAAGACTTCTCAGTGAGGCTGAGAAGCACTCTCCCAGCCAGAGTCCCTAGGCTTACTGAAATCCCCCACCTCCCTTCCCCATAGAAATCAATCCAAAAACTGAGTTTAAAAGGAGCAGAGGCGAGCCCTTTGGGTCTGCATCTGGGAGAGATTTTAAACTCCGTTTTTGGATTGATTCCTATGGGGAAAGAGGAGAGAGAGAGAGATGGCAGGACATCCCCATAGCCAAGCAACCTCTGCCTCCCCAGATGAAGACCCATAGGGCTTTCTGCTCCTTTTAAACTCTGTTTTTGGATTGATTCCTATGGGGAAGGGAGGTGAGGGATTTCAGTAAGCCAAGGGACTCAAGAGAGGCGAGCTCCATGCCCCAAGCCTCCCTTTTTCCTCTTTCCTGGGAGCAGCGCCTCTCCCGAGCCGTCCAGCCACTGAGTGGCAACGTCATCAGTACACAGCCCACAAAACGTAATACAGTGGTACCCCGGGTTACGAATTTAATTCGTTCCGCGGCGCCGTTCGTAACCCGAAAGATTTCGCAACCCGAAAAAGCCATAGCCGCTAGCGCTGGAAAGCCGCGATTTCGTGCGAAAAAGCGCCGAAAAGCACCAAAAAATTTTTTGTAAGCCGAAAAAAACCCCGTAACCCAAAACAGTTTTTTCCTATCTAATTTTTTCGTATCCCGGAAATTTCGTAACGCGGTCATTTCGTATCCCGGGGTACCACTGTACAGCAAACTGTTCTGAGAACGGTTTCAAGAAAAAGGAAGCGCTGTGCGGTAAAATGCGTTCCAGTCACGTTCTGATCACGTTCCAGTTTACTCAGTGCGATAATATCCGTTCCAGGAACGTTCTCATCACGTTACGTGCAGAACGTTCTGAGAACGATATGCGGTAATCTCCCATGTCATAGTACTATACAGTACATCAGTGTGAAAGGTCCCCTGGTCATGACAATGGGAGATAGCATGCCTGGGCTGATAGACTTAGAGCTTTACTGCACTTCTCCATAACCAATGGGTTTTCATGTCTGAATCCTTATTCAGACATGGAAACCCATTGGTTGGCCTCTGACAAGTCACACTCTCTCAGC
This sequence comes from Sceloporus undulatus, assembly GCF_019175285.1. Lineage (NCBI taxonomy): Eukaryota > Metazoa > Chordata > Lepidosauria > Squamata > Phrynosomatidae > Sceloporus > Sceloporus undulatus. The sequence goes on along the minus strand of NC_056527.1, from coordinate 39,230,708 downwards.
CTCAGAGAAGGGCAAAAGCAAACCAGTTCTGAACAAATCTTGCCAAGAAAATCCCATTATAAGTTTCTATCACAGGATTTTCTTGGCAAGATTTGTTCAGAGCCAGTTTGCTTTTGCCCTTCTCTGAGGCTGAGAGAGTGTGACTGGCCCAAGATCACCCAGTGGGTTTCCTTGTCTAAATGAGGATTCAAATCCTGGTCTCCAGAGTCATAGATCAATGCTCAAAGTACTACACCACAATGGATTATTCAGGTATGACCTAAGTAGTAGTCCTTTGGGCAATTGGGGTGTCATGGATGGGTGTCCACAACTGACATACCACCACAACAACAATATACCTGAATTCTTTTTCAGTGCCAGATGACGTTTTTCATTATCTCCATTTCCATTGCTGTCTTTGAATTATTTCCATGCAATGCTTTTTAATTACCCCTCTATCCCCCTTTTTTGATTCTGCAGGTTTGTGTTTAAAACAACAGCAATGTGTCATTGTATAATGGCATGTAATGTTTTTTCTTATAAATTGTCCTGGAAATACTAATATATAAAAGTCTTTTAATGGGATTTGTGTGCTGTAGTTTTACTGTTATTGTTTTGTTATCTAAAATGTTTTACACTGTTTTAATATGAAAATTTACATATCTGTGTGTGTTTTAAAAGTTATCCTTTGATTTTAAGATATACAGTATTTTATTTTAATTCACCTGGTGTCCCATTTCTCAAGTTGGTATATACATTAAGAAGGAAAGAAATAACTCCTGCTGATCCCAAATCTAACAGCAGGATGTGAAGTCGAAAGCTTTCATGGCTGGCTTCCATAGTTTTTTATTGGTTTTTTGAGTTATGTGGCCATGTTCTAGAAGAGTTTATTCCTGATGCTGGTAACTTGATCCTCTACAAATGTGTTTGGATTACAACTCCCATCATCACTGACCACTGGCTGTAGTGACAAGGGCTAATGAAAGCTGATATATAACACCATTTGGAGGAACACAAACTGTGCACCCATGCTCTACTGTTTTCAGGGCTGAACGTGTGAACTACATCATTCTGTAGTTTTCTCAACAGCATGGCAGCTATTTATGCATTTCATTATACATGCTGTTATCAAATGAACCATTTTTCTGCCCACTGTCATTGTAAATTTAGCACTACATTTCAAAATGACCCAATTCAAGCTGAATAAATTTTTGTCTTATATAATTACTTAACCTGTTCAAAAACAACTACAGTCAAAAGTGCTAACATTCTTTTCTTTTCTTTTTAGAATTTAAGGCTATTACTGAAAGACATAATTAATACAATCACTGCCATGATTAATATTAATAATTTGACACTAGGGAGAGATAATAAGAAATTTAAAGATGGAAATATATTGACTGAAGCAAATTGTGTGACATCAAAGCACTCAACCCCAGCTTTGTTCTATAATTTAACACTCGTTTTGCATTTCACCATACATTTCCCCCATATTTAAGAGTTTGCTTTTAACTAGAGTGAGAATATATATGAAAGTTTATTACCTTATGCTACTAGGTTTGAAAATGAGCCTATATTTTAAAAAAATATTCTAATTCTGGTTTCAGACTTGAATTGATTCCAGGTACACTATGAAATTCATGGGTTCACCAGAAGTCAAGGGTGACTTGAAGGCACATACACAGAGGACACTGAGTACTATATAGAGAACCCCTATTCACACCACAATACCCATTGCAGATATTTTGCTGCCTGAGGTGAAGCAGTGAACAATGCCTCGCGTAACACAAGTGAAGATGCATTAGAGCCAAAGCCACCCAAGTGGGCCACCGGAGGCAGTGGCTTGAATCCTCTTTGGCAGTCCCAGTTAGATCTATTAGATCAAATGGATCTATCTATCATTCAGTCAACATTCAACAATTAATTAGATGGGTACTCTAGCTGAATCGATTCCAACATGATTTGGGGCAGCATACCTCATTACTCTCAATCTCTGGAAGTTTAGAAAAAAGACGCAAAAAATTAAAAAATCAATAATTAAACAATTTGTTGCTTTTTAAAAATCTTGAAAGTCTGCCTGACTTTCCTGAATTTGGACTGACCCTAAAATGCAGTACAGGAGCTCTGAGGAGGATGAACTGAAAATCAGTGCCTTGATCAGAAAGGTCCAACTGCCTTAGGATTACTATTTTGTATTGTTTTGCTCCATCTCAACTGATTTATAATGATGATTTTCAATTATTACTTTTACTGTATAGTCTATTTTTGTTGTAAGTAAAGTAAAATAATTATTACTTTTATTGTATATTCTATTATATGACCATACCTCAAGGGCCTAAATTCCCTAAAGGCACTGGATCCTGTCTGATCTTGGAAACTAAGCAGAGTCAGCCCTAGTTGTTGGACACATCCAACAAATACTAGATGCTGTAGGCTGTATTTCAGTGGAAAGAACTGGCAAAACTGCCTCTGAGTACTGCTTGCCTATGAAAACCCTATGAAATTAGTGGAATCACCATAAGTCAATAGGTGACTTGAAGGGACGCACACAGGCACACACGCTGTGTACCGCCATAGTGTCTGCAAAGATGGATAGTAATTTTATTGTATTTAAATAGTGTCTGCAAGGATGGATAGTAATTTTATTGTATTGAAATAAAGAAATGAAACAAGAATTATTCTTGAAAACTGGATGCTTCACCCACAGTAGCTGTTGCAAGAAATCATGTTATTTTACGAAGCCATCACATGAAATCAGACAAGGAAAGAAGATTATCATCTTATGAATGCCTACTTACATATAGTACATACTGAAACGAGTTTCCAATTAGTAATCATTGCACCTCAGATTAAACCCATTGGGTATGATACCACCACTGCTCCAGCAAGAACACATCATTGATCAAGATCTTCAGGAGGCATGGTGATCAACAATGAGCTTCTTGCTACAACAGCTCCAACTTGTGGCCTTATTTTGAAACTGTGGAATTGATCAAGTTCAAGGAAATGGGCAAATTCTGGATGTTATCAGAAGAGGCTGATGTTTTCAGTGTGACTTATCCATCTTTGTAAAGTCGAAGGCTTTCATGGCCAGCATCCATAGTTTTTTGTGGGTTTTTCGGGCTATGTGGCCATGTTCTAGCAGAGTTTCTTTCTGACGTTTCGCCAGCATCTGTGGCTGGCATCTTCAGAGAAATTATCCATCTTTCTCTCGAATAATCTTTCCTGATCATCATCAGCACAGCTCCCAACATACATGAAATTAGGATTTTTGGCCCAATTGGCACCAACTGTTTATTTGTCATTTCAATTACCATTCCATTAGTTTGGAGGGAGCCTTCTGGAGCACATTGTAATCCAGTTTTGTCTTCATCATCCTAACTCCAGATAATTTATGAACAAGTAAAAAGCACTACTCCGAGTACAGATCATTAGGAAATTCCAGTTCTTATGTTTAACCTTCCATTCTGAGAATTAGGTAGTCCCACTGCCTACTTTCAGATTTTCGCTGGCAATACAGCTGAAGGCATGCTGTTGTTCCATGCTTTTTGTTATCCCACAACAGTCAGGTTTAACCAGGAGTCCTTCATGAGGGACTCTGTCAAAAAGTTTTTAAAAGTTCATTGATACAACAAGCACATTTAGAAGTTGTGGCAAGGCTGGGATCCATAGGAAGTATGACTCAATGGCTCCACTTTCTGACTTTGCCATTTGCAGTAGAAACAGCTGAGCAACCCATGGATTTGAGTTTTTATTTAACTTTAATTTACAGTCAAAATAATATACAAACAAATATAAAGATACAGAAGCCAAAAAAAGTGCTGAAATGGGAAGAAGTTAAAAAAAAGAAAAAACCACACATACAACTAATAACATTCATGTAGGCCAAACGTACACCACCATTTTCCAGCAACATTCAACTAACTTCAATCCTTTCAGTCCTATTTCCCTTCTTAACAACACAGAGTATACCTGCTAAAATAAATGAAAATCAAAGACACTATTTCTGATTGCCAGAAATAGAAATGCAAGGAAATTTAAAAATGAACAAAGGAAAATATATTCATCTTTTATAATTTTTTTTTTGGGGGGGGGGGGGGGTGCAGGTAGCCACATTAAATGTGTTGTAGCAAATTCATCAAAGACTAGGTAGGAGACCTTTCATTACATAATTAAAGCACTATGATTCCACTTGAACTGCTGTGGGATCGTCCTATCGAATCTTAGGATCTGCAGTTTAGGGAGGGTTGTTTGAAATCATCAGCCAAAGAGCTCTAGTTTCCCACACAAGTAAAAGCCCAAGATTCCACAGTATCTCCTAAGCGGTTAGTGGAACCAAATTGCTATAACTGTATCGTATTAAGATACCAATGAGTTCTGTATTTGTGTTTTTGCCATTTAACCATGTCAAAAGATCAAGGGCTATTTCACACCACAGTTATAACACTATGGTGTGGTACAACCTCCCGGTGCCTGTTTTTCTGCAGGAGGGAAGCTGCTGGCGGAAAAAGAACCTGCGAAAAGCAGGTTCTTCTCAAGCTGTGGTGGCAGTGTAACGAGTGCGCCACTGACACGCTTGTTACATAACCGCTGCATGGTGCTGTGTGGATGCCACACAGCACTTACGTAACAATGGCGGCCACCATTTTTACGCCCTCGTCACGTGCGAGGGTTGTGAGGCATGTGGCACTCCACCCCCAGGCAACCCTAGCATGTGACGAGGACATCAGAAAGGCCCGTTTGTACTGGGCCTATAATTCCACTTTATCTGCTATGCTGCATCTTATGAAATCATGGAGCTTGGGTGAGACACAAATTCTCTGGCAGAAAATTCTAAATAACCTTAAATTTCAAATCCTAGGACTCCATGAGATGCAGCCATGGCACTTAAAGTGGGATCATTGTGCTATAATTATATAGTGTGAAAGGACCCTTAGAAGAATGCTATCAGATCCATAGAAGTAAATGTGATTGGCCTTTATTTGGAAGGGGCAGTAGTTCAGTGGTAACAACATCTAACTTGCCAGGTCCAATTATAGTAACAAATTGAAAAGAATTTCAAGTGGAAGGTCTGGAAAGTACGCTTACCAGTTCGAATTGACCACATTAGGTTAGACCGTTAGACTGACACTTTAACATAGCATTAAATGGTGTCATATGCTCAAGTATGTGCTATCTGTTGTGAATCTTGGATGCCGTCAAAGCCCTCTTTTGTTTTGTTTGTAGCTGAAACTTCACCTTTTTTTTGTCAAGGTGACTACACCTTTCTAATTATTAAGTTCTAACCTCAAGCCACCTGACAATGGTGATGTAACAGCCACAATCAGCTCTATTGTCCTAAGAATAAAAATGTAGAAAGAATCTTTCTAAATGAATCATCAGACTACTGTGATTGCTTTGATCTGCCTGTATGGCATGTGGATACCTCTACATACAACTCCTCCAATAAATCAATTCAAACATATAAAAATGCTTATTAGCCAACGCTGCAGATTGCAGTCCCAAAAACTACAAATGCCACTGATTTCAATGTGGGTATCTTGTGGACAGGGGCTCTTAATGGTTTCAGTCACTTTGAAAGCATGCAATCAACTAGAATTCAAAATAAAGTTTGAGGGAATCCTCTCTCAGCTCTTTCAGCACATTGCCACTGTGTTTTAAAATTATCACATCCCAAAATTTACCATGCATTCTAATTTAACTTGCATTAGGGAAAAAGACTAGCATAACAAGTGAACACAAGAAATCAATTAAAAGCTAATACAAGAAACTAACCCATATTTAATGCCCAGAGGGGCTTCCAGTCAGCTTGGCACTTTTGTAAAACCAGTTCAAATGTTACACAGTAGCTTCTAGAAAACAGTTCCTTGAAGAATCACATCTAGCCTAGATGATCTAGGCAGGGCCTGGAAAAGTTATATTTTGGGATTGTCATGCCCAGAATCTCTAAAATAGCATCAGGATTCTGGAAACTAGAGTACAGAGCAGAATTTTACAAATTCTGCATCTAGGGTGAAATCACAGCAGAGAGAAGCAATGACTGGGTTTACAGTGAGCAGACTCTGATGACCAAAGAAAACATTGCTGGGGGAAGAAAAAGTGATTCTTAGGAAAACAAAGATTTAATCTACATTATATAATTTTTGTTAATATGCTGCAACTGTAAACTGGGGCAGGCTGGGATTAAAAGGCATTTAATGGGAGTATTTAGGAGATATGTACAGTAGGCATTTAATGGGAGTATTTAGGAGATATGTACTATTACTCCAGAAGACCAGGGTTTTTAAGTCCCTGCTGAATCCTTGAAAGCCAATAGGGTTGGATCTATACTAGTGAAAAAATAATTTTGATCAGCTCCACTCTTGTTAGTACACAGAATGCAAGCCCCTTTTCAACCCAAGCTTGCATTAAATGTTATCTTTAAACTGATATTAGTTGCACCTTTTTTACTTCATCTTTTTCTGTGTAACTCCAATTTACTCCTTTTATTTCACTGGTGTGCTTCCTTCAAGGCAATTCTTTTGTAATTTTTTCTGTGCTTCCTCCTCATATGCTAATATTTCCAGCCGCACTCCTCCATATGCTTCCATTTTCCCGAGTGTACTGTTTCCTTCTGGTTCTATTCCCACATTGTCCTCTGTAAGTAACCATCCCCTGGTTTAGCTCAGCGCCAATGCAAAACAGTAGCAATCCACAGGAACTGAAAACTGTTCAGCAACACTGTTGAATTACAAGGTATGGCATAAGCCCCAACTTCCTTCTACTTCAGGAAAATGTGCAAAAGGTAAATTCTTCTTTGGTGGATTTTAGCCTCTTAGCCACATAAATTAAAGAATGCTTTGCATTCTTTATTGCACTCAAGGAAAAATGGAAGGGCTTTTCCACTACTTGAAATGTCAGGCAGAGGTGAGGCTAGAGGAGCTGGCAAAAAATGTGGAAAATGGCAGTAAGATGGTGGTTCTCAAACTTCTTACCCCCATGACCTCCTGCATCATGGAGACGTCGCACCTCCACTTGATGTAATCAATGAATAAAAATATTCTGTTTGTTTAGTGTACATAATTTTGGTAGCACATTTATGTATATTCATATTTTAACATTTTATTATTATACACTGCAGACATACTTTACCATTAGGTTTATTATTATTATTATTATTATTATTTATTTATTTATTTATTTCCTTATATCCCACCATTCTTCCGATATAGGTACTCAAGGCAGCGAACAACAAGTATAAAACAATATAATTGAAAAACACAGTGCAACAATATTAAAATATAGAAATATAAAAATAAAAAAACACAATTAAACAATTTTATGAGTTAAAACAGTTATAATTTAAAATAAAATTTAAAAAGCTAAAGACCTTGTATAACTACATATCCCAGGACTCCATAGATTGGAGAGACAGCATTTAAAGTGGTCTCACACTGCATTATTTCTACAGTGTAGTCCTCAAACTGTGCTCTTTAAGGGTTTTTGGACTCCAGATCCCAGCATCCCAGACTATTGGCCAACAGGGCTGAGGCTTCTGGGAGCTGAAGTTCAAAATCTCTTAAAGGACACAGTTTGGGGACGATTAGTGTGGATGATGCTTCGATGCACCCTCAGAAGTGGAATTACTAGATTTTATCTTTTTGTTGTTTAATTTAATTGTATTTTATTGTGGGTGGGAAGGTTGGGAAGGTTTGGGATACAATTGACAATGAGACATTTATTGTATGCTTATTGTATTTTATGTTATGTTTTATTGCTAGTCGCTTTGATCTTTTTGGAGAAGTGGGATACAAATAATAATAATTATTATTGTTGTTGTTGTTCCCCACTCAGATAGTCATGCTTATCTATTCTCTTCCCAGCTGACACTCAAACAATGATTCCCAAACTTTGATCCTCCAGATCAGTGGTCCCCAAAATATGCCCTTTAAGGGCTTTTGGACTTCAACTCCCAAAATCCCAGGCTATTGGCCAACATGGCTGAGGCTTCTGGGAGCTGAAGTCCAAAATCTCTTCGAAAAGGGCACAGTCTGTGGACCAGTGCTCCAGATGTTTTGGACTTCAGCTCCCAGAATTCCTGACTATTGGCCAAGTTGGCTGTGGCTTCTGGGAAGTGAAGTCCAAAACACTTGGAGGGCCAAAGTTTGGGAACCACTGACCTAAAACATTGGTGCCAGCCCCAGACACAGTTTTTTTTTAAAATAAGTGTATTCCAGCCATTCTGGAAAAAGTGGAATATTAGACACCCAGCCCCTGGTTTAGACTTTGTGGTTCTCCTCCATCCCTTCAGAGTTCAAGGCTCAGGCAGCTCTAAGGCGGCCAAGACAAACAAAGGCAAGCAAAACAAAACAGAAGGGCTACACTCCTTCCCCACCTCCTCCTCACCCCCGCCCTAAGGCGAAACTGCAGGGCCCAGACGGGTTCTCCTGGTTTCAGGTAGACGCCCAGGTGAGCCGAGGGGACCTATGGGTAATGTAGTTCAGTCTTGGGCCAGTGGCACGTTCCATGGGCGCTGGGAAATAGGGCTGGGACTCAGAGTCCCACAAAGCCTTGCGGCCACCCACACAAAAAAGGTATGTCTGCTTCCAATTAGAGAGGCAACCTGTTCGCAGGTTTGGAGCCCTCCATAAAGAAGTTCTCCAAAGCCATGCCTTCATGTACCTGAACTGTGGGAGATTTTGGAGCGGGAATAAAAAGGTAAGTTGGCCTTCCAAGTCTATGTTTGTCTGCAGGTAGATTTAGGAATGGGTGAGAGGCATCTGAGGACAGGGAAGGAAATCTTTTGGATGTTCCTGTTCTTAAAATGGTGACTTGTGGTTTGAGGTGCAAGTTTGGCTTTGGCAAAAACCTAGCTTCCAGCTTTCACTCTGATCCAGGTTTCCTCTTTGAAGGGCTGAGGACAAGCAGAGTCCCAAACTGGATTTGTCTATTAATTTTTTCCAAAAACGAAATCTGTTTTTAGCAGTGCTTTGAGGATGGATACACACACACACACAGTGTGTATATATATACACACACACACACACACACACACACACACACACAGTGTATATATATTGTGTATATGAGTTGTTATGTGCCTTTTAAGTGATTTCTGATTTATGGCAATCGTAAGGTGAACTACCAGTGGAGTTTGCTTAGCAGAATTTGTTTGGAGGAGTTTTGCTATATATATAAATACACACAGAGTGTGTGTAAGCACGCGTGCGCGCACGCACAATGTAGGGGTGTGTGTGTGTGTGTGTGTGTGTGTGTATATATGTATATATATATGACAGTTTTGCCATATATATATATATATATATATATATATATACACTCACACAGTGTAGGAGTGTGTGTGTGTATATATAGATATATATACTGGATAGTTCAACCAGAAACTTCTGAATAAGAGAATAAGAGCAACAAGAATAAGGATAATAAGAGACCACTGAACCAGAGAAGCTTTGCATTCTCACAAATTTGAAATTTGAGGCCAGAGTCTATAGGATCTCCTTCTGCCTCCGACATGTTTATAAAAAGATTTCCACAAGGTTGGGTTCATACATATAAAAAGTTTTTCTCAAGCACATTTTTGTTGTTAGGTGCCTTTAAGTGATTTCTGACTTACTACAACCCTATTCATTCATTTACGGTACTTATACTCTGCCCTTCAGCCCTAAAGGCGCTCAGAATGGCTTACAGATAGTTATTAAGATGAACTATCACTGGAGTTTGCTTAGCCAAATTTGTTTGGAGGAGCTTTGCCATTGCCTTCCTGGAGTCTCCTTTGGAGGTTTTTAAAGGAAGGCTGGATGGCTATCTGTCAGGGGTTCTTTGAGTGAGTATTCCTGCATTGCAGGGGGTTGGACTGGGTGGCCCTGGAGGTCTCTTCCAACTCTATGATTCTACCATTCCTCTGAGGCTGAGAGAGTGTAACATGCCCAAGATCACACAGTGGGTTTCCATGGCCAAATGGGGATTTGAACCCTGGTCCCCAATGTGTCCTCAAACACTCAAACAACTAGACCACAGTGGCTCAAAGCACCGTTTACTAAAAACTTAGTGTTTCTTTAGGTTACTATTTTAGGCTACTGTTTTCTGTATGTTTCTTCTTGGGGTGGCTCTTGCCCACCAAGAGACCTTTTCGCACTACACATCATGTATTAGCCCACCACTCTGTCCTCGTTATATTTTTATTGTCTTAATATATTAATATTAACAGATTTTAATCTCCAATATGAATTGTATCATGTTTAATCGTGTTTTAAGGGGGGATTTGAGATATAATATTGAATGTGGATATTTTAATGTGTTGTGAGCCGCTTTGATTGTCCCATCACAGAAAAGCGGGATAAAAATAAATGTCTTATTATTTATTTATTATTATTTATAGCACTAGCATTCCACTTTAAGTGCTAGGGTTCTATTCAGTGGAATCCTGGAATTTGCTAGGGAAGAATATTTACAGTTCTCAACCACAGAGCTCTAGTGCCTCATCAAACTACAAATCCCAGGATTTCATAGGATACTTTCATAGCAGTGGAAGTATAGTGCTATAGTTGTGGAGTACGAAAAGACCCTAAGTGGTTTCAGACAGTCAGTGCTCTTCATAGGCCTAAGTGAGTGATTTCTTGGGCTAAGCTGCAAATCCAGATGAGAACCTCAGTCTAAAAAGCATAAGGTGCAATATCAAATGTGTGTTTGTATATACCTTAAAGTCTCATGTTGATTTATGGTGACCCCAATTAATTTCAGAGGATTTTTTAAAATTTTATTAATTTTATTACAAATATTTCAAATACAGAGGATTTTTTGGGGACAAGGAATACATTCATGCTCAGCTTTCTAATCTAGGACTGGCATTGAGAGATCCAGGCTCAAATCCATATTTGCTCATAAAAAGAAGGGAGCTGGAGTGGGGTGGAAGAGAAGGTAGCAGCACCTTTAAGACTTTATTGCTCTGTACTACATCCAAAGAAGTGTGTTTATATCCATAAAAGTACATGCAGAAATAAAAACCAGTTTATCTTAATTGTGCTACCACATTCATTTCTCTCTCTCCCCCCCCCCCCCCTCTTTTCCTCCTTTTGCTACAGACTAACACAGCTAGTTTTTTGAAAACATTTACAATAATTGCCCATGGCATTTTTTCGGGTGATTTTGGATTGCTTCTCAACTCATAGCCTAACCCTATCTCTTTTGTGAAGATAAAATGTGTGGTGAAGTGGCAAGGATCGTGAAAAACATAAAGATACAAAATTATAATCAAACAGGGTCAGATTAGAATATGAAGCCAATCAGGAGAACTGAAGTGAGACATTTGGTTTGTATGGGTTATGTTGTGCTGTTTACCAGTGGCTGTACTTTCCTTAGCCATGTCTTACTACTCTATGGACTGTTTCGTTTTTCAAGGCAAATACATCCTATCCTTATTATAAGATTAGGTGCTCAGCCTTGAGCAAATAACAGTCTTAAATATTTTGTCTTGCACTTTAAATAATCCAAAAAGGAAATATTCAATTATGAATCTTACTGGTTACCAGTGGCTCTATCCACACTAGACAATTATTTCTGTTGGATACCACCCTAACTGTTATGGCTCCATCCAATGGTATCCTAGTATTTTGGTATGGGGAGGGACTTGTCACCCTTGGGAACTTTTTGGGGGCTTTATGGCTGCCCCAACGGTCAAACCTTGGTAATGGCCAGATGTCCACATATGAGACGCTTTCACACAAAGCAATTATAGTGCTAGATTCCACTTTAACTGCTATGATTCTCTCCTGTGATCTGTAGTTCAGGGAGGGATATTTAGAATTCTTAGCCAGAGTTCTCTAGTGCCTCCCTAAATGATAAATCCCATGATTCTACAGAATGCAATCATGCCAGTTGAAATGGAATCATAGTGTCATAATTGTGCATTGCAAAAGAATCCCTCATTTACAAAAAATAAAAAATAAGAACCCTATTCTCTGTTATTAAAGAGAATATGAGGGTCCTGCATCCTGTTTAAAAGCTGGATTGATGCTTTTGGTGGCTTTAAGAGAAGGTAATACACCACTTCTTTTATGATGAGATGAAGAGAGATTTAAGGAGTCCTGAGGCCTGCAAAAAAGCATATAGCTGTATAGCTACACTTTGTCTGCTTGTTTTTTTTAAGGCATGTCATATACAGTACAGCATTACTTAATACACTCATCCCTCCACATTTGCAGGAAACCCACGAATGTGAAAAAACTGCAAATAACAAAAACAACATGTTTTTACCTGAGAGAATACCTCTCTAGGAATTTCTGGGTCCTTCAGTGCAACTCTGTGGTCAACATCTGCCAGGCATTGATTATAGAATTGTGCTGAAGTTGCTACAAATGCCTAGTAGAGTGTTCTCTGTAGGAATCTCTAGGTCCTTCAGTGCGACGTTTGGTTAAAGTTGACCATAGAGTTGTGCTGGAGGACCTAAATATTCCTAGAGAGAACATATTAATAAAATCCATGAATAATCAAGTCCGCAAATGTCAAAGCTGCAAATGTGGAGGGACAAGTAATTGAGAGACATAGCCATGTTAGTCTGGAATATCAGCATGAAAGGATTTTTTAGCATCTTTGAAAATAACTGTGTGTGAAAGAAGTTGTAGCTTAAGCTTTTATAGACCTGGGGTTTGTGTATATGATTAAAATGCTCATTCAGATCGAATAGACTGCAATCCAACCACATGCAATTTGGAGGAATTCAGGTTTTTTGTGCCCCCCCCCTGCAGAAAACCTCTATAGACTCCACTAAAAATGCATTTGCTGTTTTTATCAGACTACCTGCGAGGATGTGCATTATTGAATGTTTGGCGATCCACCTGCTTTGCATGGCTCTGCGTTTTTGACAAAGGGAGGATGAATAGATGCAAATTTGAACAGGTAGATGAAAGCAGTTAAGTGTTGATATGAAGGTGTGAATATCCCCAGAAGTTTGCATAATACACTTACATGTAGACTAGCCCCTGGTCTGCCTTCTCAGATGCTTAGTTAGTAATATTAATGTAAACCTGCAGTTTCACCTAGAATATATGAGTTAACAAATTTGTTGGAAGGCAGGTGTGTGATTCATCAACCGAAAATAAATCTACATATTGTATTTCTAAAGCTTAATACTGTAACTCACAGGACCATTTGAGGCAGTGCACAGATTAAGAAACAAAAGCTGCATTTCTAAACATACTGACTTGGGGTAAGTTCCATTGGACATGAAAAGACTTGTTTTTGATGCTTAAGACTGTACTGGAAAGCTACCACTGTTAGAAGGAAGGATTTATTTTTTTCTCTTTCTGTTACACTAGTAACTGAACTACAGTTGGCCCTCCGTTTTTGCGGGGATCCGTTCCAGATCCCCCCCCCCATGAAATTCAAGCCCCATAGGCTTGAATGGGGCATGTGCCCACAAGTGCATGTGGAGCGTAGGGGCGTCCCCATTAAAAATAATGGAGGTCACCCCTCTGTGAATATTCAAGACCGTGGACCTCAAGTCTGCAAGAAAGAAGGGGCGACAGTAGTAACATCTGTTTGCTAATAACATCACAAACAAAAAAGATTTCTAAAAATGTTGTGTCCATTTAACTTCAGCCACACTAAATAAAACTTTCATTTCTTTTTAACAAGTGCAACATATTAGAGAGTTTTATCTAAGTTAAGGTGCATCTAATTATCATATAGCTTTAAACTGTTTGTAATTTAATTCCAAGAGTTATCAAAGTTGTACTCTTCTGGCCAATCTTTTGGGGAAAAGATAAATTTTATTTATTTTTATTTATTTATATGAGAGCTCCTGAGATGATGAAAAAATAAAAACTAATTAAAACAATACAGAAATGGAAACATATTAAAAGATATTAAAATACTCTTTAAAAACTCCTAAAAGCAGTCTAAAAACAAACTTAGAACACAGTTTTTAAACAGTTTAAACAATAATTTCAAACACTGAGTGTCATGCAAGACAGCATTGTTTTGGCTGCCTGCCGGGAGCTTAAAAGAGATGGGGCCAGCCTAGCTGTCTTGGGTAGGCGGTTCCACAGTTGAGGCATTGCTACAGAGAAAGCCCTATTACGTATTTCCTCTAACCTAAGTTCATGAGATGTTGGGACATACCACAGGGCCTCCTCTGATGATCTCAAACTTCTAGCAGGCTCATATGGGAGGATGCAATGTTTCAGGTGTTTTGTCCCCAAGCCATTCAGGGCTTTGTAGATCAACATTAGCACCTTGAATTGAGCTCATATGCAGACAGGAAGCCAGTTCAGTGTTATATGGTGTCTAAAATGCATGCCTGACCAGTCTGGCTGCTGCATTTTCCACATTATAAATGAATAAACTGGCAACATATTGACTTGGATATTAACAGTTGTTATAGTTTGGAACCCATCTTTCACACAGCTCTTTCCCCACCTGCAGTTCTCCTTTCTCCTGGCTCTTTTGTTAGCTAGTTGTATGATTTGGGAGACCTGCATGAACACTTATCAAATGTGGTGTAGGCTAGGGGATGTCATCAGAGAGGATAATTGGAAGTTGTGAACTCCCCCGTGTACAAGTAGAAATGCTTTATACTTTACTTCAGCCTTTTATCCCTTTTATGCCAACTCATTGAAATATAGAATCATAGAGCTATAATGCAACCCACTACCCAGCAGGAATACAGAACTAAAGCATTTCCAGAAGGTATCATCCAACCAGTTTAAAGAGCACCAAAAAAGACTCCACTGCATTCCAAGGCAGTCTACTCCATTGTCAAGTAGTTCTTACAGTCAAGAGGTTCTTCCTTAATATTTAAGTGGAATTCTTTTTTTGTCACATGAATCAGTTGGATCAAGTTCTAGCTTCTGGAACAGCAGAAGACAAGTTCACTCCATCTTTTTACAAGACATCTCTTCAAGTATTCAATTGTGGCCATTATATCACTTCTCCTTCTTTTCTTCTCCAAGCTAAACATATCCAGCTTCCTAAATTTTACCTCACAGGGCTTAGTTTCCAGAACTTTTACTTTCGTGACTGCTCTCAGAACACATGTTCTGTTTGTTAACAGTCTCTCTCTCTCTCTCTCTCTCTCTCTCTGTGTGTATATATATATAAAATTCAATATCTGGAGGTTAAAGTTTGTACAGCTAGCCTTCCCTATCCATAGATTTTTTATCCACAAAGTCAACCATCAGTGCTTGAAAATATTTTTAAAAATCTATACATTCCAAAAAGCAAACCTTGATTTTGCCATTTTGTATAAAGGACACTATTTGATTATGCCGTTGTATATAATAGGACTTGAGCATTCACAGATTTTGGTATCCACAGGGTGTCATAGAACCAAACCCCAGCAGATAGCAAGGGCCCACATATTAATATTTTCTTATGTCTCAGATTAATAAGTGATTTTGGAATTAATATGACCTATCCCAAATAAAAAATGTGTAACATTTTGTGCAACACCTCTCCCATTCCTTTGCTTATTGTATTTCTATTGGGCAAGGCATCCTAGATACTGTACGCATTGAGGTTAGCATATTGAAAGATGCCCTGGGCCATTTTCTAAAAACCAGGCCCACCTCTTTCCTCTGTGACTGAAGATAGTTTTGGATACTTTCTGCTTAGTTTTGCTGGGCATAAAAGAAGCCAGAGAACATAATGTCATATGGAGATAACAAGCAAAGGGATACAGCAATTTGCAGCCTTATGTATTTGTCTCTGGTTGAGAGCTTGTAGCAATGAATCCAATAATCCTCTGGTTGGTTGTGAAGCTTGGTTCGGGAACTGCCACAGCTCACTAGGGCCCTGGCAGGGCTTAGAACTCAGTTGAAGACTCCACCTGAGGCTTTATTAGACCTATTCTGAGAGGCAATAAAGCTTAATCTCATCTTGTTTTGCTAAATGCATTGTGATACGGATGTAGACTTGGTAAATTTTATTCTTGAAGGCAAGAACAAACAATTTTAGCATTTTCCTCCTACTGTGATGAAATTGTAAAAAGCTAGCCAGTTTTCTAAGCCTATCTGCAATTAAAGACTTATTATGTGTAAAATAAAGTGTAGGTGCAGTTGTGTAGAACACAAGTTTCCTTCATAGAAAATACTATTTTCTACCTAGAAAACCCAAGTGCATTTTTGCACTGAATAACTCTTGCACTCCAAAGATTCTCACTTGACTAGAATTCTCCTTGTTAAGACACTCAAAAATCCATTTTCAACCAATTTGAAGAATATTTTAAAATATTATTTCCATGGCTAGTTGTGGATGCCAAACAGGTGAATGATGCAGTTGATTATTCTATAATACTGATGCAGACTGAGGGTGATGTCACCATAGAATTTAAGAGTGCATCATGTGGGAGAGCGCATTGGCTTACCTAAGGAATACCTGTGGTCTCCATCTGTGTCCCTGTGGCTGTATTTGAGAACTGCTGCATCAATGTGAAACATTGCTGGTGATTTTAGGTCCAAAACACACTGCAGAAATCATCCAATTTGAGACCCCTTTAACTGCCCTGGCTCAGTGCTAGGCAATTCTGGGACCTGTACTTTTGTGATACATTTAGTCTGCCACTATAAACTACAATTCATAGGATTTCCTAGCACTAAGCCAGGGCAGTTAAAGCAGTCTCAATCTGGATTATTTCTGCAGTGTGTTTTGGACCTTAGATCCCAACCTCCTCGAACAACAGAAATATGTAACAGATTGGGATTATATAACTGGAAGTTTTTAATAGTGATTGGCTACATAAAATGCTCCAGTGCAATTTTTTCCAGTGTTGTAGTCTCCTGCATGCCAAACTGTTTGAGAGCTGGAGGATAAACCGGAATTTACTTTTAGTTTAAATGAAGAGCCAGTGTGCTATAGTGGTTTGAGTGTTGAACTATGACTGTGAGAGGCCAGGGTTCAAATCCCTGCTCAGCCATGGAAACCTACTGGGTGATCTTGGGCAAGTCACGCTCTCTCAGGTTCAGAGGAGGGCAATGAGCAAACTCTCTCTGAACAAATTGTGCACCAAAACTCCTATAAGATTTACCTCAGGATTGTCAGAAGTCACAAATGTTTTGAAGTCACACAACAACAACAACAACAACAACAACTAAATAATCACTGGCCTTCAAGTTTACTTTACAGTGGCTTCAAATTAGCTACCGTAAATTTATCCTGTGGCAATGTGTTCAAAAGAATAACTGGTGTGATAGTCTTATTACTTGCATTAAAAATATCCTTTTCTTTAAAAAAAAGTAACAGAGTTGCTATTAAGCTGCTGTAGGAAAACAGTTGAGAAAAGAGATGGGCGGAAAAATACATTTAAGGTAGCATAGTTCTTGCTGAGGTTTATGTATCCTGTATTACAAATGGCAGTGTGTTCATTCATCATTCTTACTTATTTCTGGTTAGCAGTCTGGAAAGCTTGCTACTTTTTCTTTAATGCTTTTATTTCTGCCTATTACTTGTGAAACATTATTTCTTAATAAGCTAAATCAAAGTGCCCAGATGAGATTATATTACCAATTTATAAATGGTAATAGATATAAAACCTCTATATTTAAAAACCATTCTGTGCTTTACATTTCTGACTGACTGAGTGGTAAATTCAGTAGATGGTGCACTTGGTGGACATCCTGATTAAATTGACCATTAAGATGTTTGAATTTTTTGAGCTCTGGCTTAATTCCTAGATGTTTGGTGTCTATATAGCATTTTCAATGTGCTGTATTTTGCATTTTACCTGTAAAAAATTTAATTGTCTTGTATGGAACACTTAAATCTTTCTGAGGCCGGTTACAGACCGGCACTTGGGACGTCCGCAGGACGTCCCATTTTAAAAAAGGGGCGTCTCTTCTAGATGCCCCTGGGTCTAATACGGACTCTGTCCGTACAATATGGCGCCGGCCGTGTGGAACTTTATGTATCGGACGATGTGCGTCCGAACGTGTCGCGGCGCCTGTGACGTCGCGAATGCGCCCCTGGCGCCTCGCGACGTCACAGAGGCACCGCAGAAAGAAGCTCCATTTTGGAGCTTCTTTTTTGCTCCGTAAGGGAGCCGCGCGGTGTGGCTGCGATGGCTCACTTACGGAGCAAACGGCGGCGGCGGCGGCGGACTGCCTCAAAGCGGCGGTCTATAACCCGCCTAAGCTTTTTTCATCCTATCAAACTGCTCATTAATGGTACAGTACATTTTCAGTCTTACTTTTAAACACAAAATGTATTTTGGAATAAGTCACCCAGTCTTCAGAGTGTTGTGGAATGTATTGAGCAGTGTTGCCAATCACCCTAGAAGGAAATCCCCCTGAAAATCCCCCAAATGCCCCCAAATTCCCCGGGGCATCTGGGTCAGGGATGAGACATCCGGGTCAAGGGGCTGCAAAGCACTATGGGAAGGCAAAAGGGAGTGGGGACTTCTGGATCAGCCATTTTTTTGGGTGGGAAAGGCATTTTCGGCCAATTTTTTGGGCGGGAAGTGAAATAATTCCACATAAACGGAAAGGCTTTTAATTACCCAATAGGAAGGTTTAATTCCCCGGAAATTCCCCATAATTCTTTTATACCCGGAAATTACCTGGAAAGGCTTTTTATTACCCGAAAACTGGCGACACTGATATTGAGACCTGCATCCTGTTGATAATCTTTTCTAGAGTAGACCCATTAAACCAGTGCAATTTACAAACATATTGACTCATAATTCAACAATTGATTCAATGGGTATGTTCTAGCTGGGACTAACAAAAGACTCCCAGCCAGCTTGCTGAGTATTTAAGAGTAAGATACAGAATCAACTCACAACTGTGTGTTGAACTTTTCCAGAATGGATTGATTACTTATAGCCATACTGCCACATTAAAAGTACAGTATATTTGTGGGTCTTGGCCAGTGGCCCACCCTCCATTAGCACAGATTGAGCATTTCACTGTGGCAGCCCTGGTTTGAAGATGCCCTCTGATTCAGCTCCTTCAAATTATAATACATGTGTATATAGTGATGTGAATTCTTTGAAAGTCTGTGGCATTTCTTAGAATTACCATTCTGATTAATTAATAAAGGTATTTGTTACTGTCTGAGAAACTTTTTGATAGCTTCTCTTCAGTTCTAAAACCATGCTTTACTCCTGAGTGAATAATGGCCAAATCTGAGCTTGCAAAGTTATTGGAAGATGATGAATGGTCAGTGCTTCCTATAAATACATGCCCATTTGATAACATTTGATGTTTACCAACAATATTTGTCACCACTTTTTCTTAAGGAAAATCTTTTTAACTGAAAGGAACATAGTTTTCTTAAAAACAACAACAAAAAAACCCTTGTCAAGAGCTTAATCACAAACCTCTGGTGCGTATTTTTCCAGTTCAATGTGGTCAGTTATTTCTTCATCAGAAGCTTATGCAGTGCTTTCATTGCAAAACTATACTGTTCTGAGTTTCAGAGTAATGCAATAAAATTAAAATTAGCTTCCAGGCAAATTGTCTGCCAGTTTTTTTTCTCTCTGTGTAAGGCAGATGGTATAAGCATGTACTGAACATGCAATCTATGACAGCAATTATTATCAAATTATACATGGTTCTCACCTAGTGAACATTACTCCTCATTTTTCATTATATTGTGACAAAGTTAATTAAAGCCAAAGTGTTGCATAAAGATAATTGCTTCTTTATCTAGAGGGAAACCAGATATATATATACCACAGAGACATAACAAGTTCTGAGCTGCATGAAGTATGCTTGTTTCATTATGACAGATACGATAAAAAAAATTCTTTTGATCTTAAAATCCCGACAATTGGACTCATTCTTGATGGAAACCCTGTTTTAACTGGGTACCATTCTCGGGTAACTGTGGTGCCTTAGTACCTCCATTGCTACACTAGGCTAGAAAGTATGTATCCCCCCTCCAAAAAAACCCCACCAACCCCAAATTATATTCATATCAGAAATGGGCTGTGAGTGGTTATCATCTTGGTTTCACATAGTGTCACATAATACCCAGAGTGTTTTGCAGAGGCGAAATGCTCCTGCCTTAGAAACATGGCACAATATGTGGGTGGCCACCATGTTTCTGTGTTGGTAGTCCAAAATACCCTAAAGGCACCAGATCCTGTCTGGTCTTGGAAGCTAATCAGGGTGTGCCCTAGTTAGTAGTTGGACTGGAGAAAGCCAATGAATATCAGGTGCTGTAGGCTCTGTTTTGGAGGAAGGAACTGGTAAAACCTTCCCTGAATATTCCTTTCCTAAGAAAACCCTATGAAATTAATGGGGTCACCATATGTCGACATAGGACTTGAAGGCACATACCCACAGAGAACCATCCTTCCCCATCTCACACTGTCCTGAAAGTATAAAATTCCAGGACTTTGTTGGGAAAAAAAATATGACAGCTATGAACCCACTACTGCCCTTTACTAAGGTGTTTATGCTAGGGATGCCATAAGATGGCTTTTTCTAAGGCAGCCCTCAATGCAGAGGCAGTCTAGATTAAGGTCAACCCACAAATGTTGATGTTTAAGTATATCCATTTGCTGAAGGATTGTTCTTAAAAATATGAATAACAACAACAACAAAAGAATATGTTTGTAGTGGTCAACTCTTTGTTATTGTTGTTAACTGCCCTTGAGTTGGCCCCCAACTCATGAGACCCTATGGATGAGGCATCTCCAATAGCCCCTGTCCTCCACTACTTTACTTAGTTCTTGCAAGTCCATGCCTGTGACCTCTTTGATTGAGTCTTTCCATCTAGCATGTGGTCTTCCTCTTTTTCTGTTGCCCTCTACCTTCCGTAGCATTTTCTACTGAGTCATGCTTTCTCGTGATGTGTCCAAAGTACGACAGTCTCAATTTGATCATCTTGACTTCCAAGGAAATTTCTGGCTTTTTTGCTCAAGGTCCCATTTGTTTGCCTTTTCTCTTTGGTATCCTCAACACTCTTCTCCATCACCACATTTTGAATCTTCCTCTTATCTCCCTTCTTCACTGTCCAGCTCTTGCATTCGTACATGTTGATGTGGAATACAGTGGTTTGAACTGTTCAGACTTTGGTGCTCAATTGTATAGCTTTGCTCTTTAGGATCTTGCCTAGTTCTTTCATGGCCTCCCTTCCCATTCCTGGTGATCTTTTTATTTCTTGACTACAGTCCACATTCTGATCAGTGTTTGATTTTAGATACAGATCAACTCTATTAAGATTGAACAGTTGATTCCAAGATGAACATTTCTTCCATGACCTTTAAACCTTATGTGGTAAAGTATATGTTAGTAAGCTTCTGTAGAGCCTCATGTTTTCCAAAAGGTACTGTTTTGATCTAGTAGCTTATGGTTTTTGTGTAAGCCTTCTAAACTGAGCTGAGCTCACTGAATCAGATCAAAGCAAAGCATTTGCTGAATCACTGTAATGGATTGCTTTGATAAATTCATGCTGTTTGGTTAACAAAACAGATGATCTATATCATACAGTAGCATAAAAATAACTGCCAAAATAAAACAAAAAACAGCACTGTCCAACCAACTAAAAAATAGAATACTGCACACTGAATTAGTAGGGCTGAGAAGAATAGGGGTGCAATGGTATACCTTGCCCCCCAGCATTCTACACCTTACAACTTGCATGTGTAGTGTGTGTGCAAGGTACAGAGACTGTTCTATGTATCATGAGTAATGGGTGGGATCTTTTGCCTAATCCTTAAGTTTTCCACCCAGCTCAGGTGGGAGAAGTACCAGCACTGTACCATTACCAATCTGTACCAGTCTTGGTTGCTATGTTGCTTTCTCCTCCACTTTAACCGTTCCACCGCCATACAAAATTTCATGGCCCTAATTCCAGGTGGACAACAGGAAGAGAGAGAGGAATGCCACTGTTAAGTAAAGGTCTGGGGAGGGATAGATTGAGTCAAGGGAGAGAGGCAGGAGTGACAGGGGTCCACAGAGAAGGTGAATATTCCTCCTCTAGCACTGTCTTTTATGTATGAAAGTGTTGGCCTAATTTTTTCAGCAGGCAATGGTAGCGAGGAAAAGGATAGAATGAATAGATGTAGACAGTTGTAGTTGGGAAAAAACACTGAACCAAATCCAAAATCCATAAGCAGTGGTTACATTATGCAAACTTTTGCAGTTTCACTGATTTCGTCAATAGGCGAAGATGTTAGAAATCATACAGGAGAAAAATGATGACAATGTCAGAGTCACAGGCCAGCATTCTGAGATGTTGTCGGTTATGATAGTACTGAGGGATTTCAGTGTAGACAGAGGCTACTCCCTTTATTGTCTGTGTGAGGACCAGTGGAAGACAGGTAATAAAATTTCAACTCCATTAGCAACAGAAATGTAACTTCTTTTGAGGTTCAGCAATAGAGTAGGAAAGTGAGACATAGGGAGGAAGTCATAACAAGATCAGAACAAAGCCAAAGTTGTTAGATCTCATTTTGAACCAGAAGATGATACTGTATCCAGTAGCTAGTGCCTCCTCTTTAAAGTGGGAAGCTTGCTAGATTTTCATGATTCTAAACACCCAGGATGCCTCTCGCATTCAGGTTCTCTGCCTTTTATAAGCAGTTTTCCAAGAGATGCCTGCCATTAGCCTGTATGAATATACAATGGGAAAAGGGGGAGTGGGAATTAAGCGATCCAGCAGTACTTTTGAAATGAACTGGTTTATTGTAATATGAGTGCTTTTGTGAGCAGTTGGAAGCACTAATGGGAAAGAATTTGAAGACATAAAAGCAGAGCCAAATCATGCTGACTTGCCCATTTTTATGAAGATAAATTCACTCTATAAAGACATTGATAGATTACAAGGGACTGGCATTAAAGATACCAACTTTCAGCACTCCTCTTCAGTTTATTACGAAGCCATGATTTTAGCTCCAATGGGAAACAATAAAACAGGCTTCTAAGAATAAAGTGATGAGATGTGGAAAAATGGTGTTGTGGAAATGGCTCAGGAAGGGAAAGATCACCAAGGTCCAAAACATACTGCAGAAATAATCCAGTTTGGGACTGCTTTAACTGCCGTGGCTCAGTGCTAGGGAATCCTGGGAATTGTAATTTGTTATGGTCACAGAGCTCTCAGGAGAGTACCACATGCCATTTCTGCACTGGGAGGGATGTGGGATCTAAAACTCAAAAACAGATCCTATCTCATTTCCTCATCGCAGGGCAGATGGCAGCTCATATGCAACCCGGGCTTCTCTGGGTTTCTTGTGCAGCTTTACATAGACAGGCCATTGAGTCCAATCCCCTGCCATTTAGGAATACACATCTAAAGCACTCCAGAAAGATGGCCATCCAACCTCTGCTTAAAGATTTCCAAAGAATGAGAGTCCACCACCCTCCGAGACAGTCTGTTTCACTGTTGAACAGTTTTTACCACTTAGACATTCTTCCTAATATTTAGGTAGAATCTTTTGTGTGTGTAATTTGAATGCATTTATTCCTGTCCTAGTTTCCAGAGCAGAGACAACAAGCTTGCTCCACTTCCATAGATGCCCTCCCTCCTTTCATTTGCGCTTTTAACATGCAGTTGATTGGGAAGACTGGAGTGGAGGGGGGGGGGGAGAGAGGAGTGCAGATTGTCAATTAGTTTTCCCTAGGTTTGGTCTATGTATGTTGCAGAAGATGACACAAGAGCTCTGATGTAGCAGAATACATGGTTCCATTTGAAGTGGGAAATGTGGAAAAAACCTAATCTCATTACACATTTACCAACAGCCACCAGCTGGAACAAGGGTGGGCAATGTATAGTCTTTCCGATGTTCTTGGACTGCAAAGTCCCAGCAGGTTGAGCCAGTATAGCCAATAGTAAGGAATGCTGAAAATTGCAGTCCAAAAACATCTGGTGGGCTGCTTAAGTTCTACCACAGAACAGTGGTTATCCCATGCTGTCCCATCCTTCTTCTCATGAGGAAAAGGATGGGGCAGGACAGGGTGGGATGGCACCAATGGAGATCATGCATGCTCCCTCCCCTTGTGCCATCCTGTCCCATCCTCATGAGGAGGATGAGGCAAGGTGACTCCAACAGAGTAGACACACACTCCCTCCCCCTCATGCTGCCCCATCCCGTCCTTCCCCTAGTAGACAGTTTAGATCTAGTAGACAGTTCAACATTTTTTAAATGGCATTCTCTTCTCTTGTCTTTCATTAGGAATGATTAGGGTGAATGAAGTGAGTGTTTTGTTTCTCAGTATCCTGCAATTTTATGCCATTGTTAATCAGATCTCATCTCCCTCCACACCCCACCTTTGACTCAGCATTAGCCTCTATCCATTTCTACCAAAGACAAAACAATATTTTCTAAACAATAGCAAAAAGACAGTGTATGATATTTCATTGTGCTAGATAGCTCTAAGTAGACTATCCAGACTGGAGCTTAGATAAATTCCTTTTTTTTTTTACTCTCTCTCTCTCTCTCTGTCTCTGCTTCAAGTCACCTGTCAATTTATGGTGACTCCATGGATTTCATAGGGTTTTCATAGCCAAGGCATACTAGATTTGCAGTTGTTGTGTGCCTTCCAATCGTTTTCTGACTTAGGGTACCCTAAGGCAAACCTATCATGGGGTTTGCTTTGCAAAATTTGTTCAGAGGAGTTTTGCCATTGCCTTCCTCTGAGGCTGAGAGCATGTGACTTGTACGAAGTCACCCAGTGGGTTTCATGACTGACTGAGAATCAAGCCTTGCTCTCTAGAAGCATAGTCTAACACTCAAACCACTATGTCACACCAGCTCCCCAAATCTCCCATCCAGCAGGGCTAATGGCTGTAGGCCGCTGGAAGTTAGTCATAGATATTGTGGTCTTGATCAGAGGTATATACATATGCATATGCGTGCACACACACACACACACACACACACACACACACACCTGATCTAGACCACAAGATTCCATATTCAATGCTACATTTATTTGGCAGTCAGGTTTTCTGTTCTTAGACATTCCCTTTTTAAGGCATGTTCTAGTTTCTTCAGGCAGCGGCTTCTAGTTGTGTCAGTTTTCTGATTTTCTTCTGTAATTGCCTTGAGGGATTTTGCAGCAGTAGTGATGAAGCCTCTGGCAGTAACTAGCTGAACCACTTTAATAATGTCACAGAGGGACAAATAGTCAAAAGGTCTCTGGACTATCATTGGTTACATAGCTTAGATCAAAAATATCTTCCTCCATGAGGATTTTTTCTTCTTCTCTCACTTTAACAGGAACTTTTTGATCCCAAAGGTATCAATCAAAATTAAAAGTCTAGGGCTTTCCTTCCAGCAAAAAAAGGAATGCTTCCAGGTTACTGTTGTGTCAGTTATTTGCTGTAAATCATTGAAGTTATTTTCTTGCTCAGACTAAGGCTTGCCATATTAGAAAAATGGATTGAAAAAGTGGATCAAAAAACTTTTAAACCTGGATGTCAGAAATACCATTTTAAAGAGCTTCAATCTGATGTTAAAGGTCCTTAAGTGATCAGGACATAAATTGAACCTTATTCTGCTTCTTGGGGTTAAATATTTTAAAAAGCTTCTTCTGGAAATGGTCTTAAGGAGTGCACCACTCAAAAAATTGAATTTTAGGTGTGTTGTTAAAGGTGTGTCAACCATAGCAGCTTAAAGACCCATGTATTATTCTTATAAGGCTTGGCCTACATTAAAACCATTAGCTAAGTGAGGCCGCTGTTTTATCATGTTAATAGAGATGAGAAGACAGCAGTTGTGTCACAAAGATATAGCATGCACACATAGATAGGAAAACATGGAGGCTTTTGTTCTTGCTTTTGTTTTCCTCAAGTGCTACTCTACAGAAGTGTATAGGTAAGTGTATTTGTGTATCCATGTTGAAACCTCTTGTGACTGTCTAATTTATTTCCCATCTTTATAAGAACTCCCACTAGCCACCTGTCAATTTAAACAAGCCACTGAACAGTAAGGTACAAAACCATGATAACCTACCATAAGCTGAGTACCTCTCCTCTGAAATGTTTGGAACCAGAAGTGTTTTGTCTTTTGGATCCCCCCCCCCCCCCGCAATTTTTGAATACCTTCACTTGCATATTCATAATACACAATACAGATCTTAAATGGCATAGTATGTGCTGTTTGCAAGACTGGAGAGAGACATGATTGGAGAGAGACTGAGGATCTGTGAAAGGGCAGAAATCCCAGCATACTGTTTGGCATGAATCTCTTCCTCTTGCCATTTCACAGATCCTCCAGTCTTGTGTCTCATTCATTTGTGATTTGTGTTGTGTGTAACAGGCAAGGTAGACTGAGGACAGGATCTGAGAGATGAAGTCGCAGGAGTGCCACAGCTGCAGTTTTGAAGGTGGAAGTGGGTGGCTGATAGCAAAAAGTTTATGTGTTTGAAGGTGTTTTAGTTTTAGATTTCTGGATTAGGGATGCTCGACCTGTAGTAAAATGTAGATCATGCAACAAATATCATTATTATACATCATACACACTTGTAATTGAAGAAAATTGTCAGAAGTTAATTGCATACTTTCTTTGAGTACCTGCAGGTCCAATATCTTGATGTCGATTGTCTCATTGGCACCCACTCTGACTTTATGATTTGTTGAGGTCATGCTGTATGGCGTGAAATACAGTGGTGCTAAAAAATCTGACCATCTTTTTGGACTGCATTTCCGAACATTTTTGCCATTGGCTACGCTGACTTGAGTTGTTAGAAATTGCAGTCTAATAACCTCTGAAGGGCTGGGCTGCATTTTGCCCACTCCTGGTCTGCACTAGCTGTCAGGGGATTTCCTGAGATTTGGGCTGGGCATTCTTCTGGCTCTAGGTAGGGATTGAATCTGTAGGTAGGGGATTGACTCTGAACTTTCATGCAAAGCACACTCTTTGTCATTGAGCTATAGCTCCTCGTCTTTGGGCCCAAACAGACAGGCCAAAATAAAGCTGCTTTGGGTCACTATGGAGGCATACTATTTAAACAACGCATGTGTCCTAAGAGGCCAGAAACCACGCCAAAGCTGTGCTCTAATCCTTAGGACTGGGGCATAGCTTTGGCATGGCTTCTGGCCTCCTAGGACACATGCATCATTTAAACAGCATACCTCCAAAGTGACCTGAGGCAGCTTTATTTTGGCCTATCAGTTAGAGATGAATGTAGTGAACTGAAGCTGCTAATATAGCACAATAGTATTTGTTCTGCTTGTTGGTCTTTTCCCTTCTAAATCGGGTGAGCAATGTATGGTGTTGATGATATTATTGGACTACGTCTGAAGTCCAGCAATTGCCCTAACAAGTTGTCAAGACTGGGGCATTGTTTGCTATGCTGTCTAGGACTCATGGGAATTGTGGTCTGACTATAGCTGGAAGGCCACAAGTTGCCCACTCTTCTATTAAACTGGAAAAGAAAAGTAGGTTTTCTATGTGGGAGCTCAGACAAATGTCCTGTTTGTTTGTATGTGTCAATACAAATCTCAACCTGAATCTCATTGGCTGCTTCAGTTTGTGGTGAATTTTAGGTATGTGAGTCTAACTGTGATGCTCCTGAAGATTCTGAAATTGAGTAACACTGTTCAGAAAATTCAAAAATCGGATTTGAAATGTTGAGAAAATCATGTTGGTTTCACCTATGACTGTTGTGTTTGAGGTGCATTGTAGAATAAAACCCTTACTTATCAGTCTGTGCTACCCTTCTTGTCTGGATTATAAACTACTCATTTTATTTCAGTAGTAAATATATAGGTTGTGTCTCCCTTATCCAAAATGCTTGGGACTAGAAGTGTTTGTAATTTCAGAATTTTTTTTGGGAGGAGGGAGGGTATTTTAGAATATTGTCATATATATAATGAAATATCTTGGAGATGGGACCCAAATCTAAACATGAAATTCATTTACAATTCATATACATGTTATAAAGATAGTCTGATGATAATTTTATACGTAATACCTTAAATAATTTTGAGCATGAAACAAAGTTTGCTTACACTGAACTATCAGAAAACAGAGATGTCACTATCTTAGCCACCCATGTAGATGATTTTGGAGTTTTTTTATTTTTGAATTCTGGATAAGGGAGACTCAACCTAGAATAGGAATTGGAATGAAATATATAATTTAATCTCTGTGTGGGGTGGGAAAAGGCAAGGTATGAAATGGTCATGATCACTTTTTACCTCCTTGATTAATAAGAGACTTAAATGATAGGCCTACCTCAGTGGTGCTTTTGGGACATCTATGGGCCTCTTTTGTAGTAGTCTTCCTCACACTGGAGAAATTTTATTGGGCTAATCTAATACAGGTGTTTCATTTAGAAGTATATTGGAAAAATGCCAAGAGTGAATTTGCATCGGGGTGGAGGGAGGGATGGTTTGCTCTGTGTTTACATGCTGGTTGTATGTGAAAAATTAAATCCTAACATCAATACTGTCATTATACTCCCACTCTACAAAATACACTCTTTTTGTTACTCTGCTCAGGCACTTTTATTTTGATAGGTGTAGAATGTGCATCATTTAGCAGCTGTTTGTCTGCTTTCTGCTGTGCTGTCCCATTTATTTTGTCTCTGTACTTTCCTTATTTAATGTCTCTGTTAGTCTGAATCACATCAGCTTGACAGAGTACCACTGAATAATACCACTGTTCACTGAAAACATCTGAATGCTGTTCAGTAATATTTACATATGTAATGAAACTGCAAACTTGCTAGTATTTTTATTGCAAGGAAGACCTCTCTCTTTCTAACACATATACAATTTGCTGTTGGCTGTGAATTCGGGAACAGATTGCAAAGCCCTTTGTACTCAACAACATATCCTTAGCCTAGCAATAAAGCAGTGGTACTTTTGTCCTCTATACTTTATTTGCTTTCCTGTTATGTTCTGCATATTTTTTGCCATACAGAACAGTTTTTGCCTAGACACTTAAATGAGCCACTCTGGTTTCTTTCCATCTCTGTTTGAGGCAGATATAATGGAAGAGAGAACAAGATCAAATTCCAGAAGGTGCCATATAGAAACAAGGGTCTTCTTCTTGTGTCCAATATCAATTTGAGTCAGAAATATTTTAATTAAGATTCACAGAGCTTTCGCAGCAAAACTGATTGATGTGAATGATTAATATGGACCTGATGATCCTTATAGCTGTTTATTTCATGGTAAATGAAGTAATGTAACCTTATTGCTTCATGGTGTGACAATATCAAAAGGCATTTGGTGAGTAAGCTGTAAAACCTACTTTGTATCACTAATATGGAAATATCATTGCAACAATATATTGTTGTCATAGCTCCTGCTGTAAGTTTGCTAACTGATATCTGTAAAGATGGTATCATATACTGTTTGCGGCAAGTTGGAGGTAGATTTATAGTAGCATGTACTAACATGCATCTTGTGAACCACCTTGGGTTCCTTTTTTTGGGAGAAAGGCAGCATAGAAATGAAATAAATAAAAATAAAATAATAAATAATAAATATGTTCATTACTTTAATAATAAAAAAGTACGTATAGACCAACATTGATCGCTAGTATAGTATAGGGCTGAAGTGTTGGGCTAAGACTATGGGAGACCAGGTTCAAGTCCCCACTCAGCCATTGAAGCCCAGTGGGTGACCTTGAGCAAGTCACACTCTCTCAGCCTTGAGTAAAGCTGATGGCAAAACCCTTCCAAACAAATCTTGCCAAGAAAATCCTATGATAGTTTCACCTTAAGGTCACCCCAAACTGAAAATGATTTGAAGAAGGCACACAACAGCAGCACTACCAACAACACTTATCACTTGGGCAGAGGGAAGGGCTTTTCATAGGCACTATGTTTAGTTGTTATAATTTAAAGAATTTTTTTTTTGTAAGGGTCAATCCACACTTGACAGAGATATGTGAGTTGTGTGTTTAAGTAGTGTTTGTTTAAGTAGTGTGTCCTTAGAGGTCTTGACCCTTCCACAAATAGCATTGCGACCTTTTGGAGCTTAAGTGAGTATAGAAGGCTCTTAATATGACACATTAAACAAAAATGTTTAATTGAATAAGGAAACACACCCTTAGTCAGAAATAGTCGCCCAAATATATTGAAACATTAACTTGTTGTTGACCAAACTGCTTGGTCATTTTTTCTGCATGTCTCTGTGTCGTGAAGTGCAAATCTGAATATGTCTACTCATATTCCAAGTCTAAATTCAATGGGACGTACTCACCAGTTGTAAAAATTTATTCTACTCCTCACTTCCTGTATGAGACTTTCCTCATAACATTCTGAAAAGGATCACTGTATACTTTCTTCTTCCTATAGATTGAGTCTCCCTTATCTGGAATTCCGAAATACAAATAGTTACACCTTTGTTTTACGATAGTTCAGTGTACACAAATTTTGTTTCATGCATAAAAGTATCAAAAATATTGTGTATAAAATTTCCTTCATGCTATGTGTATCAGGTGGATATGAAACTGAATTTTGTGTTTAGACTTGGTCCCATCTCCAAGATATATCATTATATAAATACAAATATTCCAAAATACCTCTGGCTACAAGCATTTTGGATAAGTGAGATTCAATCTGTATTACATTTTCTTATTTTTCCTGTTAACAATAATTTTGTTAATATTTGTTCCACCGAGTTGTGCAAGACATTAAAACTGAATTGCAAACCCAAGTTCCTGCCCCCCCCCCCCCCCCCCCCCGGCCATGTGGCAACAAATCTTACTGCTTCTTGTAAGGATTTCTGAGAACAGTGTACTTGGAGGGGACTACCATGATTATGGTTTTTCCCTTCCTGAATAAAGAAATAAATTGATGATGACATGGGGTGAACCCCATATAAAATGTGACAATGATTGACAGACCATTTACCATAAAGCAGGAAAATCTCCCTTGTGAATCTGTTGGGCATATTTCTAAGGAATCCTTTGGGCTGCAGAACTTGTGGACCACCAGTTGCTGTTGGACTCTAGTTCCCTTCAGCCCTACTCAGGAAGACAAATGGTGAGGCATGATGGGAACTCTAACATTTTAATATCAGGGAGACCAAAGATTTCCTACCTTTGCTTTAAATATTTATTTCTATACTGGCATATACTGAATGATGATTTGTAGTGTTAAACATTTCTCAACTTATAAACCAACATATCTTAAATTTGTTAGGAAAAGGAAAATGTCTGCTTCCTGTTACATGAAGGAGGTTTCGTGGAGTAAATCAGAGGGTTCTCTGATTGACTTGGACAATGGAAATCCTGCAAGGAAAGATTGGTCAGGTATGTTGCCAGTAGCCTACCTTCTCAAGCAAAATTCTAATCACTGTTGATATTTGTATCCAAAAGGTTGCATTCATAATATGGTCAAGGCACTCATGAAGTTAAAAGCAAATTGCATTTCCCTTAGTGCATGGGATTCTGTTGACGGAAGAGTTCCACTTCTAAAAGGAACCTTGGTTCCCTTTTACAGATCCCATCCCCTGCACTCAACTCACCCCATTCAGCTGGCTCTCCTGACTGTGTAGCATTTTCAGGGAGATGAAGTCTGTTACTGTCATCTGAATTGTCTACTACTGAATCTGGCGCCAAACCAGATGAAATCTGAACCCTTGACTACCGTTCTGGTAGTCAAGGGTTCCTGTCCCAGCCCAGGATTTCCTCTGCCCCATCCTGGATTCGCCCCTTTTCACTTGCTGCCCCTCACTCCTGGAACCTTCTTCCTCCACAAGCAAGAGCCATCACTTCTTTAACCAGCTTCAAAACGGAGTTGAAAACCATCCTATTCAGAGAAGCCTTCCCAGGCATCGCATAATTGTCGCTTACTATCTGATGTTCTGTTGTTGGCTGTTTATCGATCCATTTCCTGTATTGCTATGTACTGTATATGTATTATCGTACTTGTGAGTATGTATTTTCCCTGGATAATGATTAACCTTCCATTTTGAAGCCAAGTCCTCCCTTCAGTCCATCTGCCTTGGTCCAGGCCTCGGAGGTTGAGAGGAACTGCTGGACCTCTTACCCTTTCCCGTCACCACTCCCTTCTCCTTCTGTGTCATGTCTTTTTAGATTGTAAGCCTGAGGGCAGGGAACCGTCTAACTAAAAAGATTGCATGTACAGCGCTGTGTAAATTTACAGCGCTTCATAAATAAAGGTTAATAATAATAATAATAATAATAATAATAATAATGATGATGATGCAGAAAATTTCCATATAGAAAATCATTGTGGTAATTGGAGGAAAGGTAACTTTGCAAGCTGTTAACAACACAAAGAACAAAAAAAGCGGCATCTTTTGAGTATGACCAATCAGGGAAAATATGCTGTCCAAATCAGGTGTTTATTTGAATGCCCTTTTCCTCTAAGTCACAAATACAATTCCTTGGGGGTCTTTTAGAGGGCAGAATGAAAAAGTATAGTTTCATTGATATTGCATTTAATCTATACACATTTATTTAGAAGTCAGTCGTGTTGAGTTCTTGGGGCTTAACTCCCTGGTAACTGGTTATGGGGTTGCAAAGAAAATACCACAGTCCTACTCTGAAGCAAGCCCCACTGTGTTCAAGGGGATTATTCCCTTGAGTGTATACATAGTAGTAGAGTCTAAGCTTGGCCACTTGGTAGCACACAGCTGCCCTTTAAGAGCAGTAACATTTTTTCCTAAAATAAAACCTGCACAATGACAATATGAGCCCTCTTCAGGTTTTATTAATCTATGGATAATAAATATAAGAGCCAGTGTGATGTAGTAGTTTGAGCATTGGACTATGATTTTGGAGATCACTCAAGCTTAAAAACTCACTGTGTGATCCTGAGCAAGTCAAACTCTCTCAGCCTCAGAGGATGGCAATGGTAAACCCCTTCTGAAGAAACATCCCATGAAAACTCCATGATAGCATTGTCTTTGGGTTACCATAAATCTAAAATGACTTGAAGGTACACAATAACAACAAAATAAATATGCAAGGATAAGGAATATGCTAGCCTCATCTCAGTCACTTGTTTCTGCTATACTCCTTAAGTGAAGAGGAAACCCTTCTCTATCTATGCAGGGAAAACTCTCCATATGATTCTGCTTGTAGACTTCATGGAGTTCTGGATTATGTCGTGAAATTCCATGTATAGAAGAGATTTTCCTCTTAGAAAACCACTTTCTCCTTAAGGGGAGTGATAGAAGCAAATAACAGAGGAGGCAAGGCCAGCACATTCCTTCTCTTTGTGTCTCCCCCAATCTCATTGGTTAGGGCTGCTATGTTTTGTATATTTCTATTTAAATGTCATAGGTGGGATACAGACCACCCAAAAAGGGTGGTCTGCTGCCGCCTCCATTTCCGCCGACGGGAAGCCTCAGCCACCAAATGTGGCAAGTGATGCCACAGTGCACCATTGGCGCACTCGCAACATCACCTGGGCGCCATGGCGTGCGGATGCTAGGCATCCGTTACATCAAAGTGGCGGCGCCTGTGTGAACAGGGCACCACCATTTTGTATGTACTCTGTATGTACTAGGGTTGCAGGCGTCTAAAAGAGCTGTCCCCAGGCAACCCTAGTACGTACGGAGTACGTACTTGGGTGCCCGTCTGTTCAGGGCCATAGTCAGATGCTCACAAACATATGAGGCTGCAATCATATACAGACACATAAGCCTGTAAACTGATACACATTTAGGAGTAAGCTCTCAGTGGAATTTACTGCAAATGTTTTTTTCTTTCACATTGTATCTAGGAATGCAAAGGAAGCAGAAGTATTTTGTCATATGCAGTTTACCACTTAGAAGGGGACAAATATACAGTAAGGATACTTACCTCCATGTCTCTCTCTCTCTTTTTTTTTAATAGATGAAAAGGAAAATGAATATGATATGAAGTTTTATTGGTCTGAAGAATTTAAGCAAAGTGCCCCCAGTGTGTTTAAGACAAATCCATTCTGGAACGAACTGTCAGCCTCTAACCCATTTTTAGACGATGTAGCTCAGTCAAGCAACAAAGAAAAAAGTAACAGGCGTATATCAATTTTGAAAGAAGATCCTTATTTATTTTTAAGAGATTCAAATATCAGATATTCTCCAGCTTCATCTGGAGATGAATTAAATATTGATTATCTTTTTCATCGTAAAGCATCAAGGAGATCGACCAAATCTCGGAGCGTTTCAGATCTTTTGGATATTGTAAGTGCCAAGACTTTTGAACCTCATAATTCAGCACCTTCCAACCACATTCTACCTCCAGATAATGAATCACTTCAGAATGACCGTGAAGCTTATAAGACAGCATGGTTGAATCAAAGGCAGCTGGCCCGATCTTGCTTGGATTTGAATGTGATAAATCAGAGTCCAGGATGGGCACAAACTCAGTCTATAGAAACTCATATAGTATGCAAAGTGAATCATGAGGGTGGTTCAGTGCAGCTTCCAGACTCAGATATTGCTGTTCATTTCCCTGAAGGTCATGTACCTTTTGGTGAATTTCAAGAGGTTGGATTACAGGCTATCCTTGACTCTCCATCATCACTTAACCATGAGTTTTCAACCACTGTGAGTCCACTGATTGAACTGACATTAAGTAACCTCAATACCACAGAAGCCATTTTACTAGAAATGAAAATTGCAGCTGAAGTAAAAAAGGATCCTTTTAGTCAAGTTATGACTGAAATTGTTTGTCTGTGTAGTTCCAGTAAAGAAGGTCCATTTGAAAAAATACACAACTGTTACATTTATAAAGATACTATCCAAGTGAAGCTGACAGATCTGAGTCACTTGATGTACATTGTAGCTGTAGCCCAAGCGAATGCAGTGAATTCCCCTGCAAGTGCTTGGGAATATATCCACAGAAAACTTTCAGTGGGAATATATGGGCCCAAACATATTCATCCATCTTTCACTGTTGTTTTTGCACTCTTTGGCCACAGCTATGTTCCAGAGAAGCTTACAGTATGTGGCATTAAAAAGGGTGGGAAGAGTATGCCCCCGGTTGTTTTCCAACTATGGGGGAAACACACATTTGTACTTGAGAAGCCACAAGATCTGAACATATTTGTGGCTTCTTGTGACCCTGATTTTGAAGTTAAGGAAGAAGATCAAAGGAAAGAAATTAAAGAAGAAACATTGAAAAGTGGTGGCCAGGTGATTCAGCAACACTTCCCATTTTCCATAATCAGTGCAAGAAAAATACATCTGTTTGTCTTCCGCATCCAAGTTAAAGTCCCAAACAACAACTTAGTGTGCCAGTTCTATATTACAACTCCTGAACCAGCTCCAAAGCCATTAACTGGATTGTTCAACCAGCCAAACCGACTGGGAAAGCGCAAAGAGATCAAGTCTGCACCATTGCTATCTCTACCAAGCATAAAATATCCCACATTTCAAGATAAGGCTTTAAATGTTAAGAGCTATGGCATAGCTTTGAAAACTGTGTTACGTCAAAGTAAAATTGACTATTTGCTGGAATATTTTAAAGGGGATACAATAGCACTTCTCAGTGAAGATAAAGTAAAAGCCATTGGGCAAACTAAAATAAAAGATTGGTATGTAGGTGTTCTTAGAAGAAAGGTTGGGCTTGTACACTGCAAAAATATCAAAGTGATATCCAAGGACCAAGCTATAGATACTGATGATAGTGCAATCACAACCAACAGCCTCGCTGAACAAATTACATTGCCTTTTAGAAAACTGACATATATCTATTCAGCTATCTTATCTACAGTATCAGAGCGAATGTATGACTGGAAAGCTTTGGCTAATGCCCTTCAATTTTCACACATGTCCCTGGATGATTTCAGTGAGATACAAGCTGAGAAAGAATCAGAAAAAACTGCATATGTTGTGAAGAAACTCAAGGAAGTTTGCCATGCTAACAGGAGTACAAGGCGTTTCCTGTATGAGCTCTCTGTTGTAAGTATTGCTTAGATGGGCTATATTAGTTCATAGGCAATGAAGGTTGGCAGGAATTACTTGAGATAATTTGTCATTAATATGACTATCCTACTGTAACTCAAGGCCAACAAAGCTCTTATAAAATAAAAAGCTTGCCTTGTAAGCCATGCAGGCTACAGCTGCAATGGAAACGTTTTGAAAACTCTGGTCCTTTTTCATGGTTTTCTCATGTTCACATTTATAAGTTTAATTGACTGAGATGTTCAAATAAAGCTGCATGTGGAAATGTTTATTATTTATATAATTACAGTCAGCCCTTCTTATACATGGATTTTTTTATACACGGATTCAAGCATCCATGGTTTGAAAATGTTCAAAAAAAGTATAAATTTCAAATATCAAACCTTGGTTTTCCATTTTTTATAAGGGACACCATTTTGCTATGCCATTATACAGTTGTCCCTCCATATTCGCTAGGGTTAGGGGAACAAGACCCCTGTGAAAAGGGAAAAAACGCAAATAACAAAAACACTGTTTTTACCTGAGAGGACCCCTCTCTAGGAATCTCTAGGTCCTCCAGTGCAACTCTGTGGTCAATGTCCAACATACACTGACCACAGAATGGCACTGGAGTAGCTACAAATGGTCTTTCAGTGCAACTTTTATTTAAAGTTGACTACAGAGTTGCACTGGAGGACCTAGACAGTCCTAGAGAGAACATATTAATGAAATCTGTGAATAATCAAATCCGCAAATATCAAAGCTGCAAATATGGAGGGATGACTGTATTTAATGGGACTTGAGCATCCATGGATTTTGGAACTAAAACCCATC
Organism: Sceloporus undulatus; assembly: GCF_019175285.1. Taxonomy (NCBI): domain Eukaryota; kingdom Metazoa; phylum Chordata; class Lepidosauria; order Squamata; family Phrynosomatidae; genus Sceloporus; species Sceloporus undulatus. Next base: position 39,194,153 of record NC_056527.1, on the reverse strand, counting down.
ATATAACAAAGGTCCACTGTATGTACAAATGAAGGTGGGGGGGATCACACTGTAATTTTTGGACAGAGTCAGAGATAACTATTTGATTTCCTCCAATCCTGACAAATTCATTTATTCTTAATTCAGGTTCACCACCATAGTCTTTTAAAGTCCTAAGTCAGGGGTGGACAACTGTGGCCTCCAGAATTTGGGGACTTTAACTCCCAAGATCCCACTACTAGACTATAGAGTTGAGGAACATGTTTTTCACCATATAAAGTGGGATCAACTTCCATCACTCCTTGATTGCATAGTGATAGGCTAATTGGAAGCCACAAGTTCTACATGGTTGATCTACAGCTGCTCAGTTGGTTTGCACTATCTCTTTTCTGCCTTTTATCAATAACTACTGTCATCTGTCAAGTCTTAGAATCTGCTTTCAACCAGCTCTTTTATTTTTTTAACAAGAGAGGAAAATGGAGGTTCTGTTTCTACTATTTCCAGGTTGGACTTTGATCTCTCTTCCCTTTCCTAATTGATCTGCAGTTTGTCCTCACATGGGGAATCCAGTTTCAGTTGTCCACCATGTTCTGCTCCCTTCCCACAATCTACAGACATCTCCACTGCTCTGCTTCTGTCTCCTCTCTTCTGAAATCAGGGTGTTTGTCCTCTATAAAATGGGATGGTACCAGACTACCTACATTTGGTAGACCATTCTCATTCAGTTCTAATAATTCCATTCCTTAGATCAGCTACAAATGTTTAGTAACTTCTTTTTAAAAATTCTAATGTAGTAATTCCCTTGCCTTCTTCTCTTCAGACCACTCCCAGCTAGAAACAAGAATGAGGAAAGAGAGTTCTTCCATTCCCCAATGTCTTTTGACCACATAAATACTCTAAATTTCTCATTGTCAAAAATGTCTTGCACATTGAAAAGTTATGATAAATTGATTAGCCAAGTTCATTACGTTTTGTAACAGCTAGAGAGAGAGTTTAGCTCTCTGTATTATGGACATCAAATACAGTCAGCCCTCCCCTTAGGCGTGCTTGCCTTCTGCAGCTTTGAGCTTATACGGAAGGCAAGCCCCAGCAGAAGTAATGGGGCGCTTATGCCCTGTGTGCCACCGCAAGCATGCACCCCATTATTTTGTATGGGGCTTGAGCATATGCTCTTTTCCCCATATATGTGTGTGTGTGTGTCCAGAACGGATTCCCCACATATGGGGAGGGTGGACTTTAAGAAAGACCAGTTTCTATCATCCTACCAAATCTGGAATGTACAGTGTTGTGTGGGTTAGGAGAATGTTGCACATTTGAGTGGTTCAGTCAAAAATCACCCCAAAATGTGTCAACATTTTTTAAGAACAGTCAGGAGGATCTCACAGTTCAGTTGCCACAATGAAAAAGGACCCACCTCTTAGGATTCCTTTTTTTAACTGTTGGAATAAAATGTATCATGGTATCTAATGTGGAAAAAAAATCTTTGTGGATTGATTAATAAATGTATGTTTTGAATTTTACTTATTCAGATAGTCTCAAATAGATCTGGAGGAAAAGCGGTATATAAATAAAAGATTTATTTATTTATTTATTTATTATTAAAGACTGTGGCAGGCTCCCAATTTTAAGTTAAGCCGGTTAAGTGAGTGTAAGCCAATGTAAAGTGGTGTTTAGAGGACTGAATTTACCAGGTAATCCATCATCCTTGGTGATCCAGAGTTCTTCCTTGATAGGTAACTAGCAATATAGGTTAAAATTCCCAGTCACTAATCAAGTTTACTAGATGCTTTAGGGCTGATTAATCATCTCTTGGTCTGACTAATTTGCTAACTAGTTATGACAGTAGTGTGTGCGTGTTGCCCACTCCAATCTATTTAAAGCTATAACAGGGTAAATCTCTGTGTACCCTGTGACATTTTCCAAAGTTTGATACAGTTATACTGGTAGAAAAGTCAGGATGATTTGGCATAGTACATATTTTTGAAACAGGATCTTATAGAACTGTCAAATAAATAATTAATGTCACTTTGGTAATAACTTGAAAGGAAAAAGATAAGAGTGAAAACTGTCAGGTATGTGGATTTGAAAAATAAACCTCCACGATATTATTCCTGTTTTGCTGTTGACCTGCTCATTATCATCTTGCACAGAATGACAAAAACTTTAGAAACTGCAAATGTGTATTTTCTCCCTCATAAGGACTTCTCATTACTGTATTTCTATGCAGGTAAAAATCCTCTCTCTCGTTTTCAGCTTCTCTTCTCTTAAGACTTTTTTTCCAGCCTCATTATCCAGATGGAGTTTTGGTAGAGCTAACAATACAGGTTATGTCTCCCTTATCTAGAATTCCAAAATCTGAAATACTCCAAAAAAACAAAACATTCTCTTTGGGTGGCTGAGACAGTGACACCTTTGCTTTCTTATGGTTTAGTATTAACAAAGTTTGTTTCATGACTCTAATTATTAAAAATAATGTATAACATTATCTTTCAGCTATGTGAACATGGTATATATGAAACATAAATGTGTTTTATGTTCAGACTTGGGTCCTGTCTCCAAAATGTCTGTCTGTCTGTCTGTCTGTCTATGCAAATACAGGAATTCAAAAATTCTAGTCTCAAGTATTTCCAATAAGGGAGTTTCAACCTGTATCATTTATGCTGTTTTTTTTAAACAAATACAACTTTCTGCCTAAGAAAGGCAGTATCTCTTAAATAAGAATGTATAAGTAGTGGACATAACTGTATGTAACTTATAATGGCAGTTGTGTGCACCACCTCAAAAGCACTCTCTTTTGTGGCTGGAGATATGATAATTTTTTTGGACTTTAAATTATAATTCAAGGAATGAAAAAAAAAAAGACAAATGAAAGAGGGAAGTACATAAGATAGGAGCTAGGCATTTAGAAGCAGACCATATGGCCAAAATTTCATTTCTGTATTTCTTTAGAATGAAATTGTCTATTTCAACTAAATGTTGGCAATGTAATGGCAATGTAAGATAATGCTTACTTGTACCGTACAAAATGGGCATTCTCACATGTCATATGCTACAAGATCATACACATATTATTGACACACATGTACTTTTCAATTATACAGTCGGCCCTTCTTATACACGGATTGTTTATACACGGATTCAAGCATACACGGTTTGAAAATGTTCCAAAAAAGTATAAATTTACCTTGATTTTCCATTTTTTATAAGGGACACCATTTTGCTATGTCATTATATTTAATGAGACTTGAGCATACACGGATTTTGTTATACACAGGGGATCTTGGAACCAAATCCCTGCGTATAACAAGGGTCCACTGTATTTCTGAAACATAGAATCACTGAGGGTTCACTGACTGGCTCAGTACTAGGGAATCCTGGGAATTATAGTTTATTGTAGCGCCAGAGCTCTATGACAGAAAAGGCTAAATGTCTCAGAAAACTACAGTTCCCAGAATTCCCTAGCATTGAATCAGGATAGTTAAAGTGGTCTCAAACTGGATTATTTCTGCATAGTGTATCGGACCTTACATAGTCAAGTTTGTTGAACTTTATTCGACCCGACTACACACACACACACACACACACACACACACAGAGTGTCTAGACATCCAGGAATCATACATAGAGTTTGTAGAATTTTCTTTCCTCTTAAGAATAAAATTTTACTAATATGTTTCAAATAATACATGTAATTGGATAAGCAGAGAGTCAATTCAGCTGAACCTAAAGGGATATAGTTAATTCTGAAAACTCACTGGAATACCAGAGCCTAAGTTTAGAAAACTTACTTTGGACTTTAGGATCTGGGAAATATAGGAAATTATGATACACTAAAGTAACCCTTCTAAACTGTGGCTGGGATCATACACATTCTTTTCCATATAACTAAAAAACCAGAAAAATTCCTCAGTGTTAATCTTCCAAACTGTAACACAAGCACTTGGTAATTATTTGCTTGAAAAGATAAGCATCAAATTTGTGGTTGCAGGCTCTTCTGAAACTGGATTGCCAAGGATTGCTAGCGCGCATTACCCAGGATACAGTCATTTTTACCTCAGCCGTGAAGCTTGGAAAAGGCTGGAGGGAGCTGGCTGAAAAATTAGCCCGACTCACAAAGCAACAGATTGAAGCTTATGAAGCTCCCCACCGGGGGAAAAGCGGAGATGTTCCTCCAGAGGTAAGGTTTAATTGATCCTTTCATTGTATATTATTTCGCTATAAAGGTTCCAATACATTTTTAGACTCGAGAGATAGATCAGAAAGCGTCCTCTACACAAATTTCTTTGATCCTGCTCTTTTTTCTGATGTAACATTTGGGCATGTTTTTGAAATCATATAAAAATATATTACATTTGTGAAAGTAGGAAAAGTACACACATACTGAGCATTCCAGCTGGATTTTAAAAAAATCTATAAGTCAGTCAGTCATAATTTTTATTGTCTATAGACCCAAAATTTAGGCATTCAGTCAAGATATTGCTGACCTGCCTCCCCCTCCTTTTTCTCCCATTATCCCCCATCTTTATCTTTATTCTACCCAGACCCTGCTTGAAACTCATATTTCATTTTAATTGTAATTGTATATTAATGTTTTTAACTACTTTTCTTGGTTTAATCTCATTTTAGCATTTAATTATGTTTTTATGACTGGGCGGAGGGATAGGGATCTTGGAATTTTTAATGTATTCTCATTTAACTGAATTTTGCTTTACTGTTGCAATCCGCTTGGATTTCTAGAGATTAAGTGGAATAATAATAATAATAATAATATGTTGTTGTTATTATTATTATTATTATTATTATTATTAAGATATACAAGTCATCAAAATTTCCTGCAATAAAATTCTCCACGATAAAACAAGACTCAAGGAAGTTGCTAAATCTAAGGCCTCAAACAGACAGCTCCAAAGGGCCACCATCAGGCCCATTGGGGGGTGGGAAGTGCACAGAGCCCCCGGATCACTCTGTACCAAGGCTGCACTGGGGCCACAGAATGCAGCTCAAAACCAGCCATGTAAGGAGCAATTTCTTACAGCTCCTTTTTGTGGCCCATTGAAGACCATGGCAGTGGGCACCATCTAGACCACGGCATCTGGTTCCTGCGGTTCCAGGGCAATTGGGATGGGAGTAGCCTCTGGCCGCTCCTACTGCCCCATCTGCTTCAGCCCTATCTAAATCTGTCTCTAAATGTCCCTTTATACATAGAAGGTCCTAATCCTAGCTGCCTCAGACAGAAAATTTAGCAATTTTGGGAGTGGCATTTAGGCATTTATCTTCCAACACAAATTTTATGTAAGAAAGATTTTCCATTCATCTTTAATGGATAGATTTTGGCTTGTCAAATCTGGTTGTAAAAATTATGGTATAATAAAATATGTTCCATAGACTCTACTTCTGAGTTACTACATGGGCATCTTCTTTCAGTGTAAGGAACACTGGCAAATCTATCATGAAGTAGTTTTATGGAATATACATTGCACATAGCTTTAGAGAAAAAACAATCCTAGAGACAGACTCACCAAATAACTGGCTATATAATAATAAAAATAAATAAATCGTTTATTTCTAGCCTGCCTTTCCATGAGATCAAGCCAGGTTACAACATCATAGAGCAACAAACGATAAATATCAACAATACAATATAAAACAAAATCAGAGATTAAAACAAGGAATTAAAAACACAGATTAAAAACCTTACAAAAACTAGCCAAAGTGCAGGTACAAAAGGAGGGAGGGAGAAAAAGCGATTACAACTGGGGGAAAGCTTGATCGAAGAGAAAGGTTTTGAGTCTCTTCCTGAATTGGTCGAGGGAGGGGGTCGAGCGGAGCTCTTTGGGAAGCGAATTCCATAACTGCGGGGCTGAGATAGAAAACGCCCTCTGTGCAGTTGTAGAGCGTTTCGAGGGTGGAACCCTCAGAAATTGCTTCCCAGTTGACCTGAGTGTGCGGGGCGGACTATATGGGGAGAGGCGGTCCTCCAAGTACCCTGGGCCCAAGCCATTTAGGGCTTTATAGGTTATAACCAACACCTTGTATTGTGCCTGGAAGCAAATAGGCAGCCAGTGCAGATCTCGCAGAACAGGTGTTATATGGCTGGACCTGGAACATCCAGTGACCAGTCTGGCTGCCATGTTCTGCACTAACTGAAGTTTCCGGGTTTGGTACAAGGGTTGCCCCATGTAGAGCACATTACAGAAATCCAACTGAGTGGTTACCAGAGCGTGTACCACCGTTTCAACGTCCCCCCGGCCCAGGTAGGGTCGCAGCTGGCATATCAGCCGAAGCTGATAACAGGTACTCCTGACCGTCGCATCCACCTGAGATGTAAGGTGGAGCGACGAGTCCAAGAGAACCCCCAGACTGCGAACAGAGTCCTTCAGGGGAAGCGTGACCCCGTTCAGGACAGGTGGACAAATCTCCAAACCTGGACCCAGGGAACCTATCACAAGTACTTCCATTTTCTCTGGATTCAGTCTGAGTCTGTTTTCCCTCATCCAGCCCATTACTGACTCCAGACAGGCATCTAGAGGAGAGATGCCATCCCTGGTCACTGCATCAGTCGAAGACACAGAGAAACATATTTGGGTATCATCAGCGTGCTGATAACACTGCGCCCTGTGTCTCCGGATTATCTCTCCCAGTGGTTTCATGTAAATGTTAAATAGCATGGGGGACAGAATGGCTCCTTGAGGGACATCAGATGTAAGGGCCCTCTTATCAGAGCACACGTCCCCCAGCTGCACCATCTGAAATTGACCCGAGAGGTAGGAACGGAACCACTGGAGCACAGTGCCCCCGATTCCCAACTCCCTCAGGCATTCCAGAAGGATACCATGGTCAATGGTATCAAAAGCCGCTGAGATGTCTAAGAGCACTAACAGGGACACTCTTCCCCTGTCCATGCCCAGACGGAGATCATCGACCAAGGTGACCATGGCAGTCTCAACTCCATAGCCCGCCCGAAAGCCAGTTTGAAATGGGTCTAGAAAATCAGTATCATCCAAGACCGATTGAAGCTGAATGGCAACCGCCCTCTCAATCACCTTCCCCAAGAATGGCAGCAGAGAGATAGGCCAATAATTATTGTGAATCAGGGGGTCTAAGGAGGGCTTTTTTATCAGCGGTTTTACAATGGCCAATTTTAAGCTGAATGGAAAGTGCCCGTCCCTATATGGAAAGGCTGTCGTAATGTATGTGCATCATAATGGGGGATCAAGAAACAAAAGAACACAAATGCAGTTCACAGAAAGCTATCTCCAGTAGTCTTAATATAACGGACTTAGGAGCAATATCTGAGCCCAGGTTAGAAAGAAGGGAAGAGACCAATATATGCAGCTTACACCAGTATGTATTTGGATGAGGCTAATATAATTACATTGTGCCAGATGTTTGAGTATAGCTTCACCCATAACTTGAGGGCAAGCCACCAAGATCTACTAGATAAGGGATTTTCTCCTATTTCCAGCAACAACACACAATTAGGAACACAATTTGGAAATTGAAACAGTGACCTCAGGAACTTCGCCTGTTGTTTATCCAATTTAGGAGATAAACCCCCTATCCAAATACAGGAAGCATATAATACCATTATTTTTTTTGAATTAAACACTTTAATTGCTGATGGAATATAGAGGCCCCTCATTCAGAAAATTGCAGATGATCTTATTTACACTTTCTTAGAAATAGTCTCAACGTGAGGTTTCTGTGTCAGGGAATGATGAAAGATCAGCCCCAGGTATGTAAATGTTTTTAACTATTCTAGGGTATTCTCATTGTTCCATATAGATAGATAGATAGATATTCTTTTTTCAAGGAATTAAGGCTCAAGGTCTTTAAAACATTCTCACATCAGCCCGAGCACAACCATTAGGAAACTTGAGCTACACTCTGATCAGAATTTGAAAAAGTTTCTTCTCATAGCCATTCCTAGAATCTATAAACCAGGATGGTTGAGGAGGTCTGGGAGTTGTGCTCCAAGAAAGGAAGGCGCATTCCAAACGCGCGCAAAGTATGTACTAGGTATGTACTAGGGTTAGGAAAGGGCGTCCCTTCCAGACGCCCTAACCCTAGTACATACCTAGTACATACAAAATGGCGGTGCCCATTCTACATGGCTGCCACTGTGGCAGCTGAGGCCCTGATCCGGCAGGGAAAGGGGCGGGTACAGGCCGCCCCAAAAGGGTGGTCTACAAACCGCCGAAGTTTCCAAAATCAGGCTAGCACACCTGAAGCCATATGAGATGTGGTCCCCTTCTTCCTCCATACACATGACTATCAGCAGATGGGAAGTTTATTCACATACAGTTTTTTTATGTATAGGCTTCCAGAACACATATAATTTGTACTCTTTTGTACTCACATATTATATGGAGCCAGCTTTAGAGGTGCTTATTCAGGGAATGTCCCAGACCCTGAGGTTTCCAGGCTAAAACCTGAGACGGCCTGTAGTGACATCATTAAGCATTATGCTTTAAGTATCAACCACAGTTGTTCAGTTTGTGATTGAAGCACACATGTAGAGATGGGAAAAACACATTTTTCTGCTTGGAAATTAAGCCAGAAATCTTAAGTAAAGAGGCTGTGCCCAGATTAAGGTGAAATGAAGGGGTTATTCCTTAGGGAGATGAAGTAAGAAACATTCTCTTGTTTCTACAAGAGAAAGAAGTGATAAATACATATTCCAGCAAAAGCAAAATAGGAGATAGACTCCACATGATGACAGAAAATAAAGAAGTGGCCATCTGTCAACACAGGGAACCATTCTCCTATTTTGTTTCTACTTGCTTATAGCCAGAAGGCAGATGCAGACCAGAAGGTAAATCCTGGTACCACAGAGATGGTGAGGGAATGATAAAGCTAACTACATGTATCTAAATACATAGACCTCCTGGAAAGTCAATGAAAGTTAAATCAAGAAATCAACACGGTGCAGCTCTCCTAGTTGAGCTGGAGATTGCAGACACCCCTTCCCAGGAGATGATCACACTGAAACTGGAAAATTTGCACCTTCCTTTTCTGCCTAGAGATGACCTAAGAAAACTGGAGACTCAGTCCAGATCCTGAGATCTTACAACCCTATCATGGTGTGGTGGTTGGATTAGGACTGGGAGAAAGCTTGAATCCTTGCTTAGCCACAGAAATCTATTGAGTGATCTTGGGCAAGCCACACTCTCTCAGCCTTGGAGAAAGACAATGGCAAAGTTTCTCTGAATGTTGCCAAAATGATCCTTGGATAGGTTGCAGATAAATTGGTATTGACTTGAAGGCACCTAGCAACAGCAACAAAATCCTATATTAACCTCTGTATACTTAAGATCAGTACTCTACTACAGTGCGCCTGCATTATAGGCAGGTGCACTTTACGCAAACTTGAGCATATGAGCTCAAGCCGGAGGGAGCACGCACAGCACAAGGGGTGGCACATCACATTCAAATGAATGGGGGGCGTGCCTGTGGCGCCCCACGCGCTCCTGCGCCACTGCGCCGCCATGCATGAGCTCCATTCACATGAATGGGGCTCCAGGATAGGCAGAATTCGCCTTACGTGGTGGGATCTGGAATGGATCTCCTGCGTAAGGCAAGGGCCCGCAGTAATAGTTATTAGAAGTCATATTTAAATAGGACTCTAGATGTGAAATTTCTCAGAAAATACTGTACATATTTAAATATGCTTTTTAGTATGGCTTAAATTGTTGAGCAATGCAAAATGGCTTGAATGGTTACATTCTGATATGCATTTTAATCAGCAAGGTACAGTTTAGGACATTTTAGTTCAAGAATTCACAATTATCAAATCTTGAACCTTGTAGTGTTTGTGCTTTCTCTGTCTATTCTCATTTAGAGACATGTAGCTGCATTCAATAAGTAGTGCCAATATATATTTTTAAATTTATTCATACTGTCCAATCAGTCATCATTTCCAATATGGCTGAGTATTGCATACATCTAAAGTATACCAACAAAATAAAGCACAAAGCCTGTATTAAACCAGAAGAGAAACATTGATCAGCAGCAGTTGACATGGCTCAGGATGTGCTGAACTGTATTTAGGCAAGCAGGATTTGGTTCAGCTCTCATCTGAAAACCAGCTGTAGAGGGTTTGCTGAGCAAATGGACATGGATAGAAAAGCTCTATCCATTGATCTTGCAGCATCGGAATCCTGCCCGTTTAGATCCTACACAGCTTAACCTCAGAAGAGAGAAACCATGCTGAACAGGACTTCTAATGAAGATTACCATAGGTAGGATCGCATGAAAATAGAGAGCCCAATGAATTTTTCCCATGAGTAAGGAAAAAATTAACACTTGCTAATCTAGCAAGCCAGGGAATAAAGAGCCAAACCTATAAAATAATGTCACATTTGTCATTTGGATAGCTCTTTCCTTAAAGCAAACTTGGCCTTTGGCTGTTTGACAATCCCCTTCCTCATTTTTTCTATTGTTCTTGTTGTTGTTAACTGCCTTTGAGTCAACTTTGATCCATGGCAACCCTATGAATGAGAGACCTCCAAGGCACCTTATCCTCAACCACCCTGCTCCATTCCTGCAGATTCATTGAGTCTATCCATTTGGTATGTGGTCTTCCACTTTTTCTATTTCCTTCAACTTTACCAAGTATTAGTACATCCTTCATTCTTATGATATGGCCAAAATACAACAACCTCAATTTATAGCCATCTTTGTTTCCAGGGAGAGTTTGGGCCTGATCTGCTCTAGGACCCACTCAGTGGTCTTTTTAGTGGTCCACAGTATTCTCAGAACACTTCTGAGCACCACATCTCCAATGAGTTGAAATTCTTCCTATGAGCTTTCTTCACTGTCCAGCTCTCACAACCATACATAGAAATGAGAAATGTGATGGCATGGACAATCTTAACTTAGTATTTAATTATTATTTAATCATTATTAAATAATTTAATAATTTAAGCTTTACACTTCAGGATCTTGATAGCTATCCTTCCAAGTCCTAGTCTTCTTCTGATTTCTTGACTTAAATCTCTGCTCTGATCGTTGAGCCCAAGTATGGAAAATCTTAAACTATTTCAATCTATTCATTATGTTGTTTAATATTTGCTTATTTTTCTGTTATGAGTAGCTTAAATGAACAGAGATCTGTGTTTTGATTTCACCAGTTTGATCTGTAAATATCTAGCATTCTCTTTCATTTTAATTTGTTATTTATTTTTATTCTTTTCCAAATGTCATAAGGTTTTCTGAATCAGTTAACTGATTAGGTCAACTGATAGATTTCCTGCCTTCAGTTAACATTTGTCAGATGTAGACTTCTGTCTTTAAAAATAGTATTGCTTATTTAGTCTGTTTGTACAGAGGCAGCTCTTCTTGCATTACTTTCTGCCATTCTGCAAAAAGCTTCTGACTGCTAAGTGCAGGGGTGATAAGAGTGTGTCTCTTTCCACCCTGCCTCCAGTTCTAATTGTAAAATAGATGAGAAGGAACAAGATGGCACAAACACAGCTTGACTTTCACAGCACAGGCTGAGTTTGCACAACTAGGATCTAGTTTTATTTGTGAATCAAGCTTAATTTAACACATTTGATCCAGGAAGTCCAAGACCTACAAGTTCAAGGTTATTTTTACAGCAGCTGTCTGTGTAAGAGTCATCTCTGATGGTAGCCTTCTGGCTTTGTTACAATCAGTGCTCTACTTTTTACCCCCACTGCCGATTCTGGATGAGCTTTAAAGGTGATGTCTTTGATATTTTTTCACAGATGGAGTACAGTACATTTTTAAAATGATGCTTCTAAATATCAATTTTTAAACAGTTCTCATTTTCTGTTTGTATCACTTTTCTAGGCACAGAGTAGAAATGCCATATATATTGAAATACAATCTGATGCACCCTTTGAAAGACCACTACAAAATATTTAATCTCGGAACTTGGAATCTCACTGTCACCCCCATCCCTCCATTCTGCATTCCTACAAGTTTTCTCAAAACTACTCTGTGCACATTTCTAGGGACAAGTACTAGTTATCTCTAAAGATAAGTACCAGTTTCTAGAACTGCTTTGTGCCCTATCAAGTTAATTTCAGGATTGTCAGTACTTGTATTGTGAATTTCATGTCATAGACATCCATTACATGCCTGTTGTTTATTGACATTGGCCGGTTACAAACCGGCATTTGGGACGTCCGGAGGATGTCCCATTTTAAAAAAGGGGCGTCTCTTCTAGACGCCCCTGGGCCTAATACGGACTCCGTCCGTACAAGATGGCGCCGGCCCTTCTACATGGCCAGCACCATCTTTGCATATTGGACGCTGAGCGTCCGTACGCGTCGCGTCCTTTGTGACGTAGCGAGTGCGCCCCTGGCGCCTCGCTACGTCGCAAACGCGACTCTAAAAGAAGCTCCATTTTGGAGCTTCTTTTTCGGTCTTCAGGGGAGCCGTGCCGTGTGGAGGCTCCGGCTCCCCCGCGGACTAACCGGCGGCGGCGGCAGACCGCCGCAAAGCGGCAGTTTGTATCCCGCCATTGTAAGGGGAGACTTGAGAAAAATACATAGGCTGAACCTGAACTGCCATTTTGTGCCTTGGCAATCTTACTTTGCTCTCAATAGAAATCCTAGTGGGGCAAATTCACATTGTAAAAATGTGGGAACAATAAGACCAAGGAGTTCTGTTTAATTTGTTGAAGAAGATAGTTCTCTCAAGTGATCTCTATGTCTCATTAAAATTTTTCTTTGTATGAATCAGAATAATGGTTCATTTAGCCTGGTTCTCTCTTTCTGTCTGACAGTTGTTTTGCAAGTTTTATTATGAAAAATGTCATACAGTGCTCCCTCGGGTTACGAAATTAATTCGTTCCGCCACGCCGTTCGTAACCCGATGCATTTCGCAACCCGAAAAAGGCTTTCCGTTAGCGCTGGCAAGCCGCGCGTTTGAATTTCGCACCGAAAAAAATTTCGTAACCTGAAAAAACCTTCGTATCCCGGAACAGTTTTTTCCAATCTAACTTTTTCGTATCCCGGAAATTTCGTAACGCGATCAATTCGTATCCCGGGGTACCACTGTGTCTAGAAATAGTTGTAGCTTGAGGTCTCATTTTCTTCTCCCTTTCCATTAGGCTTCTCACATCCCACCCATGAGGACTGGTGTCCCACACTGTGGAAGTGCTCTGAATCTTAGCTTACCTGGACAATTTTAAAATGTATTGTTCAATGATCATCGTCAGAACAAGAAGGTTGTTATTTACATCTAGCCAGCTTTAACTTAATGGTGACTCTATAAATGAGGAACCTCCAAGACTACCTCTTCCTTGTTTGAGTCTGTTTACCTGCAATGTGGTCTTCCTCTTATTGCCTTCCACTCTTTGAACATTATCATCTTTTGTAATCAGCCATGCCATCTTATGATGTATTTAAAGTATGATAGCTTCAATTTAGTCATTTTGGATTCTAGCAGGAATTCAAGCTTGATTTCTTCTCAGGCCCTTCAAATGTAAGACTGTCTCCTGGAAAATTGTCAGATGAAAGATTGTCCTCTGTAAAGTAGGACATAGAAAATTAGCCTAAGAGCCAATTATGTGATGTGTAGAAACAAAGGTATAACTGGATAACTGGATCTAGTGACTAAATTGTAGAGCAGACCCTTTTGGATAGACTCACTTTTAGGGGAGACATCCCAGTGAGATGTGAAAGCTATACATATTTTGGTTTCAGGTTCAAAATACTTTTCAAGCTGACAGTAATCTAAAAAAATTTCATGTGGTTTCTGATTTAATTAGGAATGAAAACTGAATATTTGTTTGGGCAATGTGTATTTGACAACACTTTGAGTGTAGTTTCAGGATTTCTAACCAATGTTACACCCAAAGTTTCCTGTTTGTTGTTGGATTGTTGTGAATCTAAACATATCCTCCCTGCTATTTATTCAACTATAGATGATGTGGAAACCAGCGTATGACTTTCTATATACCTGGGGAGCTCACTATGGAGATAGCTACAGAGACATGTTGCAAGATCTGCAGTCTGCATTAGATAAAATGAAAAATCCTGTGACCAAACAGTGGCGAGAACTAACTGGAGCTCTGATTCTGGTCAACTGCATGGAGATTCTGCAAGCAAATGCTTTCTCTAAAATGGATGAAGAATAAATGTTGTCTTCTATTTTGGAAAGGTGTCCTAGAATTCATCTCCCTGAAATGCAAAGACATTAATTGGGGACATTTCCATTAAGAACCATTTAGTGCCTTTTGTCAAAATGATGCCTCCTGGGTATAGCTTTTTTTTTTTAAGTCTAAAAATCAACAAAAAACTGAGCCATTTAATTTTCAGGCACAACCAACTTTACCTGTTTTATTCCTATCTGTATACCGAGTACAACATTTCTCAGTACTTGTTGATGGCAACAGTTGTGAGTTGAATAACCTGTGATTGACTGTAGAATAATGTTTTGGAAATGCAGCTCTAGTGAAATGGGAGTTGGGCAGCAAAGTTAAGAAAACTATTTTAGAAAAGTGAGTTTTCACTAGAAATTGTTACATTCAACTGCTAGTGTCATTCCTGACAAAGGGGCTCAACAGACCGGCATTAACACCAGCCTCAGGGTAGAGCGGGGGTGTCGCGTCACAGTGCTCCTTTGGTGCAGTGTTTAGACATGTGTGCTAAAGGAGCACCTAAAACTGCCGGATCGGAGCCGTAGCGTATGGTTGCCATGGCCCCGATGCAGTGAGGAAAGAGGCAGCGAGACACCTCTCCAAATGGGTGGTCTGTTTTGCCCCAAAGTCAATTAGGAAATCACCATGTATGCACATGGTTGCTGTTAAAAAAAAAAACCCAGGAAGATTATTTCAATGTTTGATTTTATTATTGTTCGGTAGTATGCCGGAAGACTTCTCTGGCTATTTCCATGCTAGTAGATCCAGGCTGTTTTGAAGACCTCTGTCTTGGCTGTCTATCACTGGCTCACATTTACCCATGAGGTAGTGTTGCTACTGGCAGCAAAAACATCTAGTTCTGAGTCTGGGGGAAGGATAATTCTCTTGCAGAGCTTGGGAAAGTAAACTTTGTGCACTGAAGTTCCCAAAATCTTCTAGTGGACAAGGCCAGTGGTAGTTTTATCCCCCCCCCCCCATACTTTTTCAACTTCTGGCCTCTTTTGAAAAAATTGTTTTTACTGGGTGGGGCCCAAGGCTGCTCCTAACATGGTGAAAGTGCCCTCTGCTGCCCCAAGAAGTCATTTTGGAAACATTTTGGAACAAAAAGCTTATTTTGCAAAAAACAAACAATCCACCACCTTTTTGCAATTTTTAAAATTACTTCTTAGGGGTTAGAAAAATAGTCTCACATGCAATGTATACATTACATATTTTTCATTTTAAAAAATCATTGAGTTGTGATGTTACGTAGTTTTAAGTAAACATGCAGGCAGAGAAGAGACAGTCCCATTGCTCTTCTCACATAGACAGCAATATTTAGAAATAGGGAGATACTGTCAGCTGGATGTTGTCAGCTAGATCAGAAACCTTGAAAAAAATAGGTTTCTGGTTGTGTGGAGAAGAATAATGCAATGCTAGTACACTCCCCGTCTATGTTGTTAAACTACACAAAACATTTCTTGCATAATTGTAATTACCCACCGCTTACAAACTCCATACACACTGGGACTGTGTGTATTCTAGATTACAACTGTTATAACCAATATGTTTAATGAATTTTTAAAAGAAATAATTATAGACTGTCTTGCTCTACACTGCAAAATTAACAAACAGAAGGATGTTATTAATATATATTAAGATAATTGAAGGACTTTTTAAGAGATTATCTTCTCTTAGGAAAGTTCACCATTCTGGATAATAAAATATTACCAGCTGTGCAACAAAACTGTCCAAATCCTATGCTTTTTGTTAAATAGTTTGTTTCGGTTGTGACTTTTCCACCAATAGTAACTTGAGTTTGCATAGGAATGTTGGATGACTTGCCAGTATCTTGTTTCAGTCCAAGGGATTCCAACTACTACATTATTGATCCCAGTTGGATTTTGACTACTAAAGGTCAATTTAAGAGAGGTGAGACGAACAATCCTCTAAAAAGGCAGCTTTGATTACCCCGTATGTAATATACTTTTTTTCCTTCTTGAAGCATGGTTTGAAACTGGTGTTATCAGTTCTTTTTCTGATTTCTTTGTTATTACCATTTTGAAAATAAATTTTGTATATTTGAATTAAATAGACTCATTCGATTCTGATTTGGGAGCTAGGACATGTCAGAACTAAGATGCCATTCATTGGACCTATATCTTTATACTTGTGTGTGCTTCTATTACTACTGAAATTTTACTAGGTTGCAGTCCTATGGCCATGACAGTTTATTGAACAGAGTGAGAACTTGTTGCATAAATATGACAGGATTGCATGATTAATTATGAGGCAGACTCTCTGAAAAAATGTTATCGAAAATGAATGTAAGATATGGTATTGAAGGGAGCCTGCAAGCTGAAATGTACATACTTCTCTCAAAACCACAAGATTATTTAAAAACAGCAAAGCAAGCAAATTGGATGGGAATTAGGTGATGTGATCCAATCCACATTAAATGAACAGAGGGCCCAATTACCCTAAAGACACCAGATCCCATTTGACCTTGGAAGTTAACCAGGATTAACTCTGGTTAGTACTTAGCTGGAAGACCACCAATATACCAGAGAAAGTAACTGACAAAACCACCTCTAGGTCTTCCTTGCCTAAAAAAAAAAACTATAAAATTAATGGGGTTGCCGTAAATTGACAGTCAACTTGAAGGTGCCCCCCACCCCCACCCCACACACAATCCTAAGCAGAGAGAGGAAGAAAGGAAATGAGGTTTCAATATGTAGTATTCTTTAGGTATTATTAGAGTTTCATTTATATAGAGCTGGAAATTGGTGTTGACTTTCCTTTCCAACTCCAGTTTCTCCGGTTGAATATAAATGAGAAATGTTTTAAAAATAAAATTTGGCAGGGATGTCTTTGTCATTACTGAAGCACAGATTTTCTCCATAAACGAAGCACAGATTTACACTGCTAGTTCAGTTTGGAGCAAGTATACCCACTGGTGAAGGATGATAGAATTGGTACTCTGACAGCATTGGGTGGAGTGGGGGCATACATTTCCCATTTGTTATTGGAAATAATGTTACATTATCTGTTTTCATGGTTTAATGGTTTACAAGACTGGATTTTGGCATTTAAGCACTTCTTACTTTACACTGTAAGTCTAAAGATCTTATGAATCAAAAGACTGATGATGCCATTTCAACTGTCATGGTTCTATTCTAAATCCTGTGACATGCAGTTTGGTGATAATTCTCTGCCAAGGAGCTCTAGTGGATGCTGCCCTGAACTCTGCTAGAAAAGTAGCAGAGATTCTAGATGTCACACCAAAATATAAAGCCCAGGATTCTGTAGGATGGAGCCTTGACAGTTAAAGGGTTGTCAAACTGATGTAGTATTTACACAACTTCACATCCCATCATGAGCTCTAGGGAGATAAGAATAACAACATCATGGCTGGCATTCTGTGAACAAACTAAAATGCTATAAATAACAACTCACAACCTACTGTTTTCATTGTTGCAAAGGTCAGGGTCCTAGTCCAACCATGCAATGATCCAAAATCCCCCCTTCACCTTTTCAGTGTGATGGTCCCAAGAGAGCCCTATCTATTTTGATGGAGAGCAGTGGGAACAACTGAGATATGTCAAACTATTCTGCTTTAGCTGAGTGCCCAGCAATAATGTAATCTTCAGGGACCTTGCAATGACCTTTGGGATCTTCCAGAGGATTCCTGTTACAATACATATTACAATACATGTTACAAAACTATAGAAAAGCAGCTGGATACATCCTCTTGCTTCCCTCCACTTTCCACCAACACAGAAATGTTCATACTGGAAGAGGATGCTGCCACACTGAAAAGGCAGGATAGTGATGGTTTACTCCAGGAGATGTAGTCCAATTACTTGTTGGATATATGTCTACCTATGCAGGATATGTTTGAAAATACCTATTGATACAGATGACCATAGCTACTTGCATATTGAACTCTTCACTGGAGGCATGACTGTTAAGATTATCTCAATTAGTGTCTGCATGGAAGATTTTAGCTTTAAAGTGCTACAGCTCATGCTGGTTTTATTTTAAGGATACTTCTGCACTGTCGCTATTCTCTTCTTACCATATCTGCATTAGGAAGTATATTGCAGGAGGCAGATAGGGAAGACCAACAATCTGTTCAGTTCATATCCTTGCTTCCTACAAAAGGCCCAAATCAGATTCCAAATTAGAAATCCCAAATTAAATCCCTTTAGGAAACCCACACAAATAGTTCTTGAGGACTATAGGCAACACCACAGGTTGTCTGTAGTGTGCTTTGCTTCTGGAGGTTCTATAATATATTTCACTGTATTAGTAAAGTCATGCTCCAAGCCTTAATCTTTTATATAGCTATGATATCACCATCCACAGACACACTAGGATTGGGGGCACTCCAGGCAATACTTTTTCATTGCATTTGTGTGGTAATGATACTGGCCTGTTATCCCCTTGCAAATCTACAATCGTCTGATTGTATTTGCCAGATACAAACACGTTGAGAAACACACATAGTTAGTTTGAGTAGCTGGTGTTTCTGAAGACTGCAGTCCAGATAAGTTTGGAGATAGACCTGAAATCACATATGCACACAGTTTCTGTAACACATTGTTTGGGCCAATCCCCAAGGCAAGAGTAGTCTGCCAGATGTTGTTGAACTAGAAATCCTTAAACAACAGCTAGGCTTTGGGGGGCTACTGGGAATAGAAATATTGTTTTGAGCCATCTCTTTAAAAATGCTAAGTAGTTTGGCTTGATCTGGAATTTCTGGAGAATTGCAGGGTTTCCACTTGTGCCATAAAATGAGTCATTTGCTGATTTACCATTCAAATCATAGTGGACAATCAATTCACATAGTCAAAAGAATCATATAGAAAGGTCTGCTTCAGAACAGCATGCATTACTACCAGATTCAAGTCTCCCTGAAGATATGAAAAACTGGCAGGTGAGGGTGAAAGTCAGAACAAACCTGGAGGCCTTTACTTTAAAGATATGAAAAGGCTTTCCATACCCTGAAGTTGACAAGATATTTGACACACACACACCAGTACCACTTTTCAGTACTTCAAGAATCCAGACATGTTTAAAGTCTGCACAGAGGAGGAAAAAAAAGGCTAGAATTACTTTTCAGTTTCCAAATAGCAATAAAATAGTTGTGAGATTTGGATAGTTCACTGCAGTGATGTAATATTGATGAAAGTGGGACATTATAAATAATATACCAACAGGATTACTGGCAGTTCAGCTTTTCAAAATAACTGGTGACATTTTCCACAAAATGCCAGAAGCTTCCTTGCATGCTTGGCATAATTAGCTGAACTTCATAAAACTGAGAATAAGTTGTGCTTCATAGCTTAAGACAGGCAAGATAAAGGGGCTCTAAGGAGTGTTTTCACAGCCCTCATCCATAACAGCAAGGAAACATTTGTATGATAGGTTGTGTGGGGATACATAAAATTGTTTTGGCTTGATTCTTATGCACTCAAATTCATCACAAAATTCAAACTATGGCCGAAAAGTATGAAATAGATTTAACTGTTTCGCCACAAAGCTGCTTTGTATCTCAATTAGCAGACTTCTTATGCAACAAAAGCAACTGCATGGACATTTTTTGTGTATCACTTCACATCTTGCTAGTAGTCCAAAGTTGATGCACAGCAGATTAAGAAGCTTATCACATGCAAAAATAAAGCGATTTACCCCTGCCAGGATACAGTTGCTGATGGGATGAAATTGGGAACTACAATCGTCTGATTGTATTTGCCAGATACAAACACATTGAGAAACACACATAGTTAGTTTGAGTAGCTGGTGTTTCTGAAGACTGCAGTCCAGATAAGTTTGGAGATAGACCTGAAATCACATATGCACACAGTTTCTGTAACTGTCATACTTTGGCCACATCATGAGAAAACATGATTCATTAGAAAAGACAATAATGTTAGAAAAAGTAGAGGGTAATAGAAAGAGAGAGAACTTATGCTAGATGGATAGACTCAATTAGGGAGGTCATGGGTCTGAGTTTGCAAGACCTGAGCAGAGCAGTTGGGGACAGGGGCCCTGGAGATGTCTCATTAGCAGGATTGCCATGGATCAAGATTGATACAAAGGCAATTAACAACAACAAACATTAGCCAGTGTTTGTATAGGAGATGAACTAGAGGTGGGATACTATATAGTCTACCTTGAATTCCATCATGAATAATGGACTATTTGATATACATCTCACAAACTCTTAACATGGATGCTATAAATTCCTTCTGAAGTGAATTACTTTTAAGGATTGCTTGGGAGTGTTAATCTTTCTCCTCTCCATCATTTTATTTTAGGTGTAGGCCTTTATAAGGTAAAGTCAGGCCAGTTGTCTCCCCCTACCATTTGCTTCGCTTCTATCATCATCATCATCATCATCATCATCATCATCATCATCATCATCATCATC